>NC_086451.1:91483645-91654645 GCF_028390025.1 Pseudophryne corroboree | reverse complement strand
TAGCAGCAGACACAGTACGTTAGTCCACGGCTGTAGCTACCTCTGTGTCGGCAGTCGCTCGTCCATCCATAATTGTATACCACCTACCCGTGTTTTTTTTTTTTTCTTTCTTCTTTATACATACTACTATAGTAGCTTACTGTAGCAGTCTGCGGTGCTGCTGAGCTGACAGTGTCCAGCAGGTCCGTCATCAGTCATTACATAATAAATATATATACCTGTCCGGCTGCAGTACTAGTGATATTATATATATAATATATATATATATATTGATTTCATCTCATTATCATCCAGTCTATATTAGCAGCAGACACAGTACGTTAGTCCACGGCTGTAGCTACCTCTGTGTCGGCAGTCGCTCGTCCATCAATAATTGTATACCACCTACCCGTGGTTTTTTTTTTCTTTCTTCTTTATACATACTACTATAGTAGCTTACTGTAGCAGTCTGCGGTGCTGCTGAGCTGACAGTGTCCAGCAGGTCCGTCATCAGTCATTACATAATAAATATATATACCTGTCCGGCTGCAGTACTAGTGATATTATATATATAATATATATATATATATATATTGATTTCATCTAATTATCATCCAGTCTATATTACCAGCAGGCACAGTACGTTAGTCCCACGGCTGTAGCTACCTCTGTGTCGGCAGTCGCTCGTCCATCCATAATTGTATACCACCTACCCGTGTTTTTTTTTTTCTTTCTTCTTTATACATACTACTATAGTAGCTTACTGTAGCAGTCTGCGGTGCTGCTGAGCTGACAGTGTCCAGCAGGTCCGTCATCAGTCATTACATAATAAATATATATACCTGTCCGGCTGCAGTACTAGTGATATTATATATATATATATATATATATATATATATATTGATTTCATCTCATTATCATCCAGTCTATATTAGCAGCAGACACAGTACGTTAGTCCACGGCTGTAGCTACCTCTGGTGTCGGCAGTCGCTCATCCATCCATAATTGTATACCACCTACCTGTGTTTTTTTTTTTCTTTCTTCTTTATACATACTACTATAGTAGCTTACTGTAGCAGTCTGCGGTGCTGCTGAGCTGACAGTGTCCAGCCAGGTCCCGTCATCAGTCATTACATAATAAATATATATACCTGTCCGGCTGCAGTACTAGTGATATTATATATACATTATATATTGATTTCATCTCATTATCATCCAGTCTATATTAGCAGCAGACACAGTACGTTAGTCCACGGCTGTAGCTACCTCTGTGTCGGCAGTCGCTCGTCCATCCATAATTGTATACCACCTACCCGTGGTTTTTTTTTTTCTTTCTTCTTTATACATACTACTATAGTAGCTTACTGTAGCAGTCTGCGGTGCTGCTGAGCTGACAGTGTCCAGCAGGTCCGTCATCAGTCATTACATAATAAATATATATACCTGTCCGGCTGCAGTACTAGTGATATTATATATATAATATATATAATATATATTGATTTCATCTCATTATCATCCAGTCTATATTAGCAGCAGACACAGTACGTTAGTCCACGGCTGTAGCTACCTCTGTGTCGGCAGTCGCTCATCCATCCATAATTGTATACCACCTACCTGTGTTTTTTTTTTTTCTTTCTTCTTTATACATACTACTATAGTAGCTTACTGTAGCAGTCTGCGGTGCTGCTGAGCTGACAGTGTCCAGCAGGTCCGTCATCAGTCATTACATAATAAATATATATACCTGTCCGGCTGCAGTACTAGTGATATTATATATACATATATATTGATTTCATCTCATTATCATCCAGTCTATATTAGCAGCAGACACAGTACGTTAGTCCACGGCTGTAGCTACCTCTGTGTCGGCAGTCGCTCGCCCATCCATAATTGTATACCACCTAACCGTGGTTTTTTTTTCTTTCTTCTTTATACATACTACTATAGTAGCTTACTGTAGCAGTCTGCAGTGCTGCTGAGCTGACAGTGTCCAGCAGGTCCGTCATCAGTCATTACATAATAAATATATATACCTGTCCGGCTGCAGTACTAGTGATATTATCTATATATATATATATATATATATTGATTTCATCTCATTATCATCCAGTCTATATTAGCAGCAGACACAGTACGTTAGTCCACGGCTGTAGCTACCTCTGTTTCGGCAGTCGCTCGTCCATCCATAATTGTATACCACCTACCCGTGGTTTTTTTTTTTCTTTCTTCTTTATACATACTACTATAGTAGCTTACTGTAGCAGTCTGCGGTGCTGCTGAGCTGACAGTGTCCAGCAGGTCCGTCATCAGTCATTACATAATAAATATATATACCTGTCCGGCTGCAGTACTAGTGATATTATATATACATATATATTGATTTCATCTCATTATCATCCAGTCTATATTAGCAGCAGACACAGTACGTTAGTCCACGGCTGTAGCTACCTCTGTGTCGGCAGTCGCTCGTCCATCCATAATTGTATACCACCTAACCGTGGTTTTTTTTTTTTTTTCTTCTTTATACATACTAATATAGTAGCTTACTGTAGCAGTCTGCAGTGCTGCTGAGCTGACAGTGTCCAGCAGGTCCGTCATCAGTCATTACATAATAAATATATATACCTGTCCGGCTGCAGTACTAGTGATATTATATATATATATATATATATATATATATTGATTTCATCTCATTATCATCCAGTCTATATTAGCAGCAGACACAGTACGTTAGTCCACGGCTGTAGCTACCTCTGTGTCGGCAGTCGCTCGTCCATCCATAATTGTATACCACCTACCCGTGTTTTTTTTTTTTCTTTCTTCTTTATACATACTACTATAGTAGCTTACTGTAGCAGTCTGCGGTGCTGCTGAGCTGACAGTGTCCAGCAGGTCCGTCATCAGTCATTACATAATAAATATATATACCTGTCCGGCTGCAGTACTAGTGATATTATATATATAATATATATATATATATTGATTTCATCTCATTATCATCCAGTCTATATTAGCAGCAGACACAGTACGTTAGTCCACGGCTGTAGCTACCTCTGTGTCGGCAGTCGCTCGTCCATCAATAATTGTATACCACCTACCCGTGGTTTTTTTTTTCTTTCTTCTTTATACATACTACTATAGTAGCTTACTGTAGCAGTCTGCGGTGCTGCTGAGCTGACAGTGTCCAGCAGGTCCGTCATCAGTCATTACATAATAAATATATATACCTGTCCGGCTGCAGTACTAGTGATATTATATATATAATATATATATATATATATATTGATTTCATCTAATTATCATCCAGTCTATATTACCAGCAGACACAGTACGTTAGTCCACGGCTGTAGCTACCTCTGTGTCGGCAGTCGCTCGTCCATCCATAATTGTATACCACCTACCCGTGGTTTTTTTTTTTCTTTCTTCTTTATACATACTACTATAGTAGCTTACTGTAGCAGTCTGCGGTGCTGCTGAGCTGACAGTGTCCAGCAGGTCCGTCATCAGTCATTACATAATAAATATATATACCTGTCCGGCTGCAGTACTAGTGATATTATATATACATATATATTGATTTCATCTCATTATCATCCAGTCTATATTAGCAGCAGACACAGTACGTTAGTCCACGGCTGTAGCTACCTCTGTGTCGGCAGTCGCTCGTCCATCCATAATTGTATACCACCTAACCGTGGTTTTTTTTTCTTTCTTCTTTATACATACTACTATAGTAGCTTACTGTAGCAGTCTGCGGTGCTGCTGAGCTGACAGTGTCCAGCAGGTCCGTCATCAGTCATTACATAATAAATATATATACCTGTCCGGCTGCAGTACTAGTGATATTATATATATATATATATATATATATATATATATTGATTTCATCTCATTATCATCCAGTCTATATTAGCAGCAGACACAGTACGTTAGTCCCACGGCTGTAGCTACCTCTGTGTCGGCAGTCGCTCGTCCATCCATAATTGTATACCACCTACCCGTGGTTTTTTTTTTCTTTCTTCTTTATACATACTACTATAGTAGCTTACTGTAGCAGTCTGCGGTGCTGCTGAGCTGACAGTGTCCAGCAGGTCCGTCATCAGTCATTACATAATAAATATATATACCTGTCCGGCTGCAGTACTAGTGATATTATATATACATATATATTGATTTCATCTCATTATCATCAGTCTATATTAGCAGCAGACACAGTACGTTAGTCCACGGCTGTAGCTACCTCTGTGTCGGCAGTCGCTCGTCCATCCATAATTGTATACCACCTAACCGTGTGTTTTTTTTTTTTTCTTTCTTCTTTATACATACTACTATAGTAGCTTACTGTAGCAGTCTGCAGTGCTGCTGAGCTGACAGTGTCCAGCAGGTCCGTCATCAGTCATTACATAATAAATATATATACCTGTCCGGCTGCAGTACTAGTGATATTATATATATATATGTATATATATATATTGATTTCATCTCATTATCATCCAGTCTATATTAGCAGCAGACACAGTACGTTAGTCCACGGCTGTAGCTACCTCTGTGTCGGCAGTCGCTCGTCCATCCATAATTGTATACCACCTACCCGTGGTTTTTTTTTTTCTTTCTTCTTTATACATACTACTATAGTAGCTTACTGTAGCAGTCTGCGGTGCTGCTGAGCTGACAGTGTCCAGCAGGTCCGTCATCAGTCATTACATAATAAATATATATACCTGTCCGGCTGCAGTACTAGTGATATTATATATACATATATATTGATTTCATCTCATTATCATCCAGTCTATATTAGCAGCAGACACAGTACGTTAGTCCACGGCTGTAGCTACCTCTGTGTCGGCAGTCGCTCGTCCATCCATAATTGTATACCACCTAACCGTGGTTTTTTTTTTCTTTCTTCTTTATACATACTACTATAGTAGCTTACTGTAGCAGTCTGCGGTGCTGCTGAGCTGACAGTGTCCAGCAGGTCCGTCATCAGTCATTACATAATAAATATATATACCTGTCCGGCTGCAGTACTAGTGATATTATATATATATATATATTGATTTCATCTCATTATCATCCAGTCTATATTAGCAGGCAGACACAGTACGTTAGTCCACGGCTGTAGCTACCTCTGTGTCGGCAGTCGCTCGTCCATCCATAATTGTATACCACCTACCCGTGGTTTTTTTTTTTCTTTCTTCTTTATACATACTACTATAGTAGCTTACTGTAGCAGTCTGCGGTGCTGCTGAGCTGACAGTGTCCAGCAGGTCCGTCATCAGTCATTACATAATAAATATATATACCTGTCCGGCTGCAGTACTAGTGATATTATATATACATATATATTGATTTCATCTCATTATCATCCAGTCTATATTAGCAGCAGACACAGTACGTTAGTCCACGGCTGTAGCTACCTCTGTGTCGGCAGTCGCTCGTCCATCCATAATTGTATACCACCTACCCGTGGTTTTTTTTTTCTTTCTTCTTTATACATACTACTATAGTAGCTTACTGTAGCAGTCTGCGGTGCTGCTGAGCTGACAGTGTCCAGCAGGTCCGTCATCAGTCATTACATAATAAATATATATACCTGTCCGGCTGCAGTACTAGTGATATTATATATACATATATATTGATTTCATCTCATTATCATCCAGTCTATATTAGCAGCAGACACAGTACGTTAGTCCACGGCTGTAGCTACCTCTGTGTCGGCAGTCGCTCGTCCATCCATAATTGTATACCACCTACCCGTGGTTTTTTTTTTCTTTCTTCTTTATACATACTACTATAGTAGCTTACTGTAGCAGTCTGCGGTGCTGCTGAGCTGACAGTGTCCAGCAGGTCCGTCATCAGTCATTACATAATAAATATATATACCTGTCCGGCTGCAGTACTAGTGATATTATATATATAATATATATATATATATATTGATTTCATCTCATTATCATCCAGTCTATATTAGCAGCAGACACAGTACGTTAGTCCACGGCTGTAGCTACCTCTGTGTCGGCAGTCGCTCGTCCATCCATAATTGTATACCACCTACCTGTGGTTTTTTTTTTCTTTCTTCTTTATACATACTACTATAGTAGCTTACTGTAGCAGTCTGCGGTGCTGCTGAGCTGACAGTGTCCAGCAGGTCCGTCATCAGTCATTACATAATAAATATATATACCTGTCCGGCTGCAGTACTAGTGATATTATATATACATATATATTGATTTCATCTCATTATCATCCAGTCTATATTAGCAGCAGACACAGTACGTTAGTCCACGGCTGTAGCTACCTCTGTGTCGGCAGTCGCTCGTCCATCCATAATTGTATACCACCTAACCGTGGTTTTTTTTTTTCTTTCTTCTTTATACATACTACTATAGTAGCTTACTGTAGCAGTCTGCAGTGCTGCTGAGCTGACAGTGTCCAGCAGGTCCGTCATCAGTCATTACATAATAAATATATATACCTGTCCGGCTGCAGTACTAGTGATATTATATATACATATATATTGATTTCATCTCATTATCATCCAGTCTATATTAGCAGCAGACACAGTACGTTAGTCCACGGCTGTAGCTACCTCTGTGTCGGCAGTCGCTCGTCCATCCATAATTGTATACCACCTACCCGTGGTTTTTTTTTCTTTCTTCTTTATACATACTACTATAGTAGCTTACTGTAGCAGTCTGCGGTGCTGCTGAGCTGACAGTGTCCAGCAGGTCCGTCATCAGTCATTACATAATAAATATATATACCTGTCCGGCTGCAGTACTAGTGATATTATATATATAATATATATATATATATATATATATTGATTTCATCTCATTATCATCCAGTCTATATTACCAGCAGACACAGTACGTTAGTCCACGGCTGTAGCTACCTCTGTGTCGGCAGTCGCTCGTCCATCCATAAATGTATACCACCTACCCGTGGTTTTTTTTTTTTTCTTCTTTATACATACTACTATAGTAGCTTACTGTAGCAGTCTGCGGTGCTGCTGAGCTGACAGTGTCCAGCAGGTCCGTCATCAGTCATTACATAATAAATATATATACCTGTCCGGCTGCAGTACTAGTGATATTAAATATACATATATATTGATTTCATCTCATTATCATCCAGTCTATATTAGCAGCAGACACAGTACGTTAGTCCACGGCTGTAGCTACCTCTGTGTCGGCAGTCGCTCGTCCATCCATAATTGTATACCACCTACCCGTGTTTTTTTTTCTTTCTTTCTTCTTTATACATACTACTATAGTAGCTTACTGTAGCAGTCTGCGGTGCTGCTGAGCTGACAGTGTCCAGCAGGTCCGTCATCAGTCATTACATAATAAATATATATACCTGTCCGGCTGCAGTACTAGTGATATTATATATATATATATATTGATTTCATCTCATTATCATCCAGTCTATATTAGCAGCAGACACAGTACGTTAGTCCACGGCTGTAGCTACCTCTGTGTCGGCAGTCGCTCGTCCATCCATAATTGTATACCACCTACCCGTGGTTTTTTTTTTTCTTTCTTCTTTATACATACTACTATTGTAGCTTACTGTAGCAGTCTGCGGTGCTGCTGAGCTGACAATGTCCAGCAGGTCCATCATCAGTCATTACATAATAAATATATATACCTGTCCGGCTGCAGTACTAGTGATATTATATATACATATATATTGATTTCATCTCATTATCATCCAGTCTATATTAGCAGCAGACACAGTACGTTAGTCCACGGCTGTAGCTACCTCTGTGTCGGCAGTCGCTCGTCCATCCATAATTATATACCACCTAACCGTGGTTTTTTTTTCTTTCTTCTTTATACATACTACTATAGTAGCTTACTGTAGCAGTCTGCAGTGCTGCTGAGCTGACAGTGTCCAGCAGGTCCGTCATCAGTCATTACATAATAAATATATATACCTGTCCGGCTGCAGTACTAGTGATATTATATATATATATATTGATTTCATCTCATTATCATCCAGTCTATATTAGCAGCAGACACAGTACGTTAGTCCACGGCTGTAGCTACCTCTGTGTCGGCAGTCGCTCGTCCATCCATAATTGTATACCACCTACCCGTGGGTTTTTTTTTTTCTTTCTTCTTTATACATACTACTATAGTAGCTTACTGTAGCAGTCTGCGGTGCTGCTGAGCTGACAGTGTCCAGCAGGTCCGTCATCAGTCATTACATAATAATATATATACCTGTCCGGCTGCAGTACTAGTGATATTATATATATATATATATTGATTTCATCTCATTATCATCCAGTCTATATTAGCAGCAGACACAGTAAGGTAGTCCATGGCTGTAGCTACCTCTGTGTCGCAGTCGCTCGTCCATCCATAAGTATACTAGTATCCATCCATCTCCATTGTTTACCTGAGGTGCCTTTTAGTTGTGCCTATTAAAATATGGAGAACAAAAATGTTGAGGTTCCAAAATTAGGGAAAGATCAAGATCCACTTCCACCTCGTGCTGAAGCTGCTGCCACTAGTCATGGCCGAGACGATGAAATGCCAGCAACGTCGTCTGCCCAAGGTCGATGCCCAATGTCATAGTACAGAGCATGTAAAATCCAAAACACCAAATATCAGTAAAAAAAGGACTCAAAAATCTAAAATAAAATTGTCGGAGGAGAAGCGTAAACTTGCCAATATGCCATTTACCACACGGAGTGGCAAGGAACGGCTGAGGCCCTGGCCTATGTTCATGGCTAATGGTTCAGCTTCACATGAGGATGGAAGCACTCAGCCTCTCGCTAGAAAAATGAAAAGACTCAAGCTGGCAAAAGCACCGCAAAGAACTGTGCGTTCTTCAAAATCCCAAATCCACAAGGAGAGTCCAATTGTGTCGGTTGCGATGCCTGACCTTCCCAACACTGGACGTGAAGAGCATGCGCCTTCCACCATTTGCACCGCCCCTGCAAGTGCTGGAAGGAGCACCCGCAGTCCAGTTCCTGATAGTCAGATTGAAGATGTCAGTGTTGAAGTACACCAGGATGAGGAGGATATGGGTGTTGCTGGCGCTGGGGAGGAGATTGACAAGGAGGATTCTGATGGTGAGGTGGTTTGTTTAAGTCAGGCACCCGGGGAGACACCTGTTGTCCGTGGGAGAATATGGCCATTGACATGCCTGGTGAAAATACAAAAAAATCAGCTCTTCGGTGTGGAAGTATTTCAACAGAAATGCGGACAACAGGTGTCAAGCCGTGTGTTGCCTTTATCAAGCTGTAATAAGTAGGGGGTAAGGACGTTAACCACCTCGGAACATCCTCCCTTATACGTCACCTGCAGCGCATTCATCATAAGTCAGTGACAAGTTCAAAAACTTTGGGCGACAGCGGAAGCAGTCCACTGACCAGTAAATCCCTTCCTCTTGTAACCAAGCTCATGCAAACCACCCCACCAACTCCCTCAGTGTCAATTTCCTCCTTCCCCAGGAATGCCAATAGTCCTGCAGGCCATGTCACTGGCAATTCTGACGAGTCCTCTCCTGCCTGGGATTTCTCCGATGCATCTTGCGTGTAACGCCTACTGCTGCTGGCGCTGCTGTTGTTGCTGCTGGGAGTCGATGGTCATCCAGAGGGGAAGTCGTAAGACCACTTTTACTACTTCCACCAAGCAATTGACTGTCCAACAATCCTTTGCGAGGAAGATGAAATATCACAGCAGTCATCCTGCTGCAAAGCGAATAACTGAGGCCTTGGCATCCTGGGTGGTGAGAAACGTGGTTCCGGTATCCATCATTACTGCAGAGCCAACTAGAGACTTGTTGGAGGTACTGTGTCCCCGGGTACCAAATACCATCTAGGTTCCATTTCTCTAGGCAGGCGATACGAAAATGTACACAGACCTCAGAAAAAGAGTCACCAGTGTCCTAAAAAATGCAGCTGTACCCAATGTCCACTTAACCACGGACATGTGGACAAGTTGAGCAGGGCAGGGTCAGGACTATATGACTGTGACAGCCCACTGGGTAGATGTATGGACCTCCCGCCGCAAGAACAGCAGCGGCGGCACCAGTAGCAGCATCTCGCAAACGCCAACTCTTTCCTAGGCAGGCTACGCTTTGTATCACCGCTTTCCAGAATACGCACACAGCTGAAAACCTCTTACGGCAACTGAGGAAGATCATTGCGGAATGGCTTACCCCAATTGGACTCTCCTGTGGATTTGTGGCATCGGACAACGCCAGCAATATTGTGTGTGCATTAAATCTGGGCAATTTCCAGCACGTCCCATGTTTTGCACATACCTTGAATTTGGTGGTGCAGAATTATTTAAAAAACGACAGGGGCGTGCAAGAGATGCTGTCGGTGGCCAGAAGAATTGCGGGACACTTTCGGCGTACAGGCACCACGTACAGAAGACTGGAGCACCACCAAAAACGCCTGAACCTGCCCTGCCATCATCTGAAGCAAGAAGTGGTAACAAGGTGGAATTCAACCCTCTATATGCTTCAGAGGTTGGAGGAGCAGCAAAAGGCCATTCAAGCCTATACATCTGACCACGATATAGGAGGTGGAATGCACCTGTCTCAAGCGCAGTGGAGAATGATTTCAACGTTGTGCAAGGTTCTGCTGCCCTTTGAACTTGCCACACGTGAAGTCAGTTCAGACACTGCCAGCCTGAGTCAGGTCATTCCCCTCATCAGGCTTTTGCAGAAGAAGCTGGAGGCATTGAAGGAGGAGCTAAGATAGAGCGATTCCGCTAGGCATGTGGGACTTGTGGATGGAGCCCTTAATTCGCTTAACAAGGATTCACGGGTGGTCAATCTGTTGAAATCAGAGCACTACATTTTGGCCACCGTGCTCGATCCTAGATTTAAAACCTACCTTGGATCTCTCTTTCCGGCACACACAAGTCTGCTGGGGTTCAAAGACCTGCTGGTGAGAAAATTGTCAAGTCAAGCGGAACGCGACCTGTCAACATCTCCTCCTTCACATTCTCCCGCAACTGGGGGTGCGAGGAAAAGGCTCAGAATTCCGAGCCCACCCGCTGGCGGTGATGCAGGGCAGTCTGGAGCGACTGCTGATGCTGACATCTGGTCCGGACTGAAGGACCTGACAACGATTACGGACATGTCGTCTACTGGCACTGCATATGATTCTCTCCCCATTGAAAGAATGGTGGAGGATTATATGAGTGACCGCATCCAAGTAGGCACGTCAGACAGTCAGTACTTATACTGGCAGGAAAAAGAGGCAATTTGGAGGCCCTTGCACAAACTGGCTTTATTCTACCTAAGTTGCCCTCCCACAAGTGTGTACTCCGAAAGAGTGTTTAGTGCCGCCGCTCACCTTGTCAGCAATCGGCGTACAAGGTTACTTCCAGAAAATGTGGAGAAGATGATGTTCATTAAAATGAATTATAATCAATTCCTCCGTGGAGACATTGACCAGCAGCAATTGCCTCCACAAAGTACACAGGGAGCTGAGATGGTGGATTCCAGTGGGGACGAATTGATAATCTGTGAGGAGGGGGATGTACACGGTGATATATCGGAGGATGATGATGAGGTGGACATCTTGCCTCTGTAGAGCCAGTTTGTGCAAGGAGAGATTAATTGCTTCTTTTTTGGTGGGGGTCCAAACCAACCCGTCATTTCAGTCACAGTCGTGTGGCAGACCCTGTCACCGAAATGATGGGTTGGTTAAAGTGTGCATGTCCTGTTTATACAACATAAGGGTGGGTGGGAGGGCCCAAGGACAATTCCATCTTGCACCTCTTTTTTCTTTCATTTTTCTTTGCGTCATGTGCTGTTTGGGGAGTAGTTTTTGGAAGGGCCAGCCTGCGTGACACTGCAGTGCCACTCCTAGATGGGCCAGGTGTTTGTGTCGGCCACTAGGGTCGCTTAGCTTACTCACACAGCTACCTCATTGCGCCTCTTTTTTTCTTTGCGTCATGTGCTGTTTGGGGAGTAGTTTTTGGAAGGGCCAGCCTGCGTGACACTGCAGTGCCACTCCTAGATGGGCCAGGTGTTTGTGTCGGCCACTAGGGTCGCTTAGCTTACTCACACAGCTACCTCATTGCGCCTCTTTTTTTCTTTGCGTCATGTGCTGTTTGGGGAGTAGTTTTTGGAAGGGCCAGCCTGCGTGACACTGCAGTGCCACTCCTAGATGGGCCAGGTGTTTGTGTCGGCCACTAGAGTCGCTTAGCTTACTCACACAGCTACCTCATTGCGCCTCTTTTTTTCTTTGCGTCATGTGCTGTTTGGGGAGTGTTTTTTGGAAGGGCCATCCTGCGTGACACTGCAGTGCCACTCCTAGATGGGCCAGGTGTTTGTGTCGGCCACTAGGGTCGCTTAGCTTAGTCATCCAGCGACCTCGGTGCAAATTTTAGGACTAAAAATAATATTGTGAGGTGTGAGGTATTCAGAATAGACTGAAAATGAGTGGAAATTATGGTTTTTGAGGTTAATAATACTTTGGGATCAAAATGACCCCCAAATTCTATGATTTAAGCTGTTTTTTGGTGTTTTTTGAAAAAAACACCCGAATCCAAAACACACCCGAATCCGACAAAAAAAATTCGGTGAGGTTTTGCCAAAACGCGGTCGAACCCAAAACACGGCCGCGGAACCGAACCCAAAACCAAAACACAAAACCCGAAAAATTTCAAGTGCACATCTCTAGTGTCCACAAGCACCCCTGGATGTCACATGAGGGACAGGGAAGGGGGGCTGCTGAAGGTAAGACATGAATCAGTTTGGACCTCATTGAAATCATCACTGTTTTATCAATAGATCAGTAGGGGTATGGGACTCAGGGTCGACAGTGTCTAGGTAGACACCCATTAGGTCGATACCTATTTGTCGACAGTGGCTAGGTCAACACTAGAAATAGGTCGACATGAAAAAAGGCCGACATGAGCTTTTCATGGGGTTTTTTGTGTCGTTTTCTTCGTAAAGTGACCAGGAACCCCAATTAGTGCACTGGGGCAAGGTGCCTCGCTCCACTACCGCTGCACTCGTTATCGTTCCCAATCATAGTCCACGTGGATCGTAAAGTATGAAAAAGTTCAAAAAAGGAAAAAATAAGAATTTACTTACCGATAATTCTATTTCTCGTAGTCCGTAGTGGATGCTGGGGACTCCGTAAGGACCATGGGGAATAGCGGCTCCGCAGGAGACAGGGCACAAAAGTAAAAGCTTTAGGATCAGGTGGTGTGCACTGACTCCTCCCCCTATGACCCTCCTCCAAGCCTCAGTTAGGATACTGTGCCCGGACGAGCGTACACAATAAGGAAGGATCTTGAATCCCGGGTAAGACTCATACCAGCCACACCAATCACACTGTACAACCTGTGATCTGAACCCAGTTAACAGCATGATAACAGCGGAGCCTCTGAAAAGATGTCTCACAACAATAATAACCCGATTTTTGTAACAATAACTATGTACAAGTATTGCAGACAATCCGCACTTGGGATGGGCGCCCAGCATCCACTACGGACTACGAGAAATAGAATTATCGGTAAGTAAATTCTTATTTTCTCTGACGTCCTAAGTGGATGCTGGGGACTCCGTAAGGACCATGGGGATTATACCAAAGCTCCCAAACGGGCGGGAGAGTGCGGATGACTCTGCAGCACCGAATGAGAGAACTCCAGGTCCTCCTCAGCCAGGGTATCAAATTTGCAGAATTTTGCAAACGTGTTTGCCCCTGACCAAGTAGCAGCTCGGCAAAGTTGTAAAGCCGAGACCCCTCAGGCAGCCGCCCAAGATGAGCCCACCTTCCTTGTGGAATGGGCATTTACAGATTTTGGCTGTGGCAGGCCTGCCACATAATGTGCAAGCTGAATTGTACTACAAATCCAACGAGCAATCGTCTGCTTAGAAGCAGGAGCACCCAGTTTGTTGGGTGCATACAGGATAACAGCGAGTCAGTTTTCCTGACTCCAGCCGTCCTGGAAACATATATTTTCAGGGCCCTGACAACGTCTAGCAACTTGGAGTCCTCCAAGTCCCTAGTAGCCGCAGGCACCACAATAGGTTGGTTCAGGTGAAACGCTGACACCACCTTAGGGAGAAACTGGGGACGAGTCCGCAGTTCTGCCCTGTCCGAATGGAAAATCAGATATGGGCTTTTGTGAGACAAAGCCGCCAATTCTGACACTCGCCTGGCCGAGGCCAGGGCCAACAGCATGGTCACTTTCCATGTGAGATATTTTAAATCCACAGATTTGAGCGGTTCAAACCAATGTGATTTGAGGAATCCCAGAACTACGCTGAGATCCCACGGTGCCACTGGAGGCACAAAAGTGGGTTGTATATGCAGTACTCCCTTGACAAACGTCTGGACTTCAGGAACTGAAGCCAATTCTTTCTGGAAGAAAATCGACAGGGCCGAAATTTGAACCTTAATGGACCCCAATTTGAGGCCCATAGACACTCCTGTTTGCAGGAAATGCAGGAATCGACCGAGTTGAAATTCCTCCGTGGAGGCCTTCCTGGCCTCACACCACGCAACATATTTTCGCCAAATGCGGTGATAATGTTGTGCGGTCACCTCCTTCCTGGCTCTGACCAGGGTAGGGATGACCTCTTCCGGAATGCCTTTTTCCCTTAGGATCCGGCGTTCAACCGCCATGCCGTCAAACGCAGCCGCGGTAAGTCTTGGAACAGACATGGTCCTTGCTGAAGCAAGTCCCTTCTTAGTATCTCTTGAAGTTCCGGGTACCAAGTCCTTCTTGGCCAATCCGGAGCCACGAGTATAGTTCTTACTCCTCTACGTCTTATAATTCTCAGTACCTTGGGTATGAGAGGCAGAGGAGGGAACACATACACCGACTGGTACACCCACAGTGTTACCAGAGCGTCCACAGCTATTGCCTGAGGGTCTCTTGACCTGGCGCAATACCTGTTCAGTTTTTTGTTCAGACGGGACGCCATCATGTCCACCGTTGGTCTTTCCCAACGGTTCACAATTATGTGGAAAACTTCCAGATGAAGTCCCCACTCTCCCGGGTGGAGGTCGTGCCTGCTGAGGAAGTCTGCTTCCCAGTTGTCCACTCCCGGAATGAACACTGCTGACAGTGTTATCACATGATTTTTCGCCCAGCGAAGAATCCTTGCTGCCATTGCCCTCCTGCTTCTTGTGCCGCCCTGTCTGTTTACGTGGGCGACTGCCGTGATGTTGTCCGACTGGATCAGCACCGGTTGACTTTGAAGCAGAGGTCTTCCTAGGCTCAGAGCATTGTAAATTGCCCTTAGCTCCAGTATATTTATGTGGAGAGAAGTCTCCAGACTTGACCACACTCCCTGGAAATTTCTTCCCTGTGTGACTGCTCCCCAGCCTCTCAGGCTGGCATCCGTGGTCACCAGGACCCAGTCCTGAATGCCGAATCTGCGGCCCTCTAGTAGATGAGCACTCTGCAGCCACCACAGAAGAGACACCCTTGTCCTTGGAGACAGGGTTATCCGCTGATGCATCTGAAGATGCGATCCGGACCATTCGTCCAGCAGATCCCACTGAAAAGTTCTTGCGTGAAATCTGCTGAATGGAATCGCTTCGTAAGAAGCCACCATTTTTCCCAGGACCCTTGTGCAATGATGCACTGACACTTTTCCTGGTTTTAGGAGGTTCCTGACTAGCTCGGATAACTCCCTGGCTTTCTCCTCCGGGAGAAACACCTTTTTCTGGACTGTGTCCAGAATCATCCCTAGGAACAGCAGACGTGTCGTCGGTATCAGCTGCGATTTTGGAATATTCAGAATCCACCCGTGCTGTTGTAGCAGTACCCGAGATAGTGCTACTCCGACCTCCAACTGTTCCCTGGACTTTGCCCTTATCAGGAGATCGTCCAAGTAAGGGATAATTAAGACGTCTTTTCTTCGAAGAAGAATCATAATTTCGGCCATTACCTTGGTAAAGACCCGGGGTGCCGTGGACAATCCAAACGGCAGCGTCTGAAACTGATAGTGACAGTTCTGTACCACGAACCTGAGGTACCCTTGGTGAGAAGGGCAAATTTGGACATGGAGGTAAGCATCCTTGATGTCCAGGGACACCATATAGTCCCCGTCTTCCTGGTTCGCTATCACTGCTCTGAGTGACTCCATCTCGATTTGAACCTTTGTATGTAAGTGTTCAAAGATTTCAGATTTAGAATAGGTCTCACCGAGCCGTCTGGCTTCGGTACCACAATTAGTGTGGAATAATACCCCTTTCCTTGTTGTAGGAGGGGTACTTTGATTATCACCTGCTGGGAATACAGCTTGTGAATTGCTTCCAATACTGCCTCCCTGTCGGAGGGAGACGTTGGTAAAGCAGACTTCAGGAACCTGCGAGGGGAAGACGTCTCGAATTCCAGTCTGTACCCCTGGGATACTACCTGTAGGATCCAGAGGTCCACTTGCGAGTGAGCCCACTGCGCGCTGAAACTCTTGAGACGACCCCCCACCGCACCTGAGTCCGCTTGTAAGGCCCCAGCGTCATGCTGAGGGCTTGACAGAAGCGGTGGAGGGCTTCTGTTCCTGGGAAGGGGCTGCCTGCTGCAGTCTTTTTCCCTTTCCTCTACCCCTGGGCAGATATGACTGGCCTTTTGCCCGCTTGCCCTTATGGGAACGAAAGGACTGAGGCTGAAAAGACGGTGTCTTTTTCTGCTGAGATGTGACTTGGGGTAAAAAAGGTGGATTTTCCAGCTGTTGCCGTGGCCACCAGGTCCGATAGACCGACCCCAAATAACTCCTCCCCTTTATACGGCAATACTTCCATGTGCCGTTCGGAATCCGCATCACCTGACCACTGTCGTGTCCATAAACATCTTCTGGCAGAAATGGACATCGCACTTACATTTAATGCCAGAGTGCAAATATCCCTCTGTGCATCTCGCATATATAGAAATGCATCCTTTAAATGCTCTATAGTCAATAAAATACTGTCCCTGTCAAGGGTATCAATATTTTCAGTCAGGGAAACCGACCAAGCCACCCCAGCGCTGCACATCCAGGCTGAGGCGATCGCTGGTCGCAGTATAACACCAGTATGTGTGTATATACTTTTTAGGATATTTTCCAGCCTCCTATCAGCTGGCTCCTTGAGGGCGGCCGTATCTGGAGACGGTAACGCCACTTGTTTTGATAAGCGTGTGAGTGCCTTATCCACCCTAGGGGGTGTTTCCCAACGCGCCCTAACTTCTGGCGGGAAAGGGTATAACGCCAAAAAATTTCTATCGGGGGAAACCCACGCATCATCACACACTTCATTTCATTCATCTGATTCAGGAAAAACTACAGGTAGTTTTTTCACACCCCACATAATACCCTTTTTTTTGTGGTACTTGTAGTATCAGAAATATGTAACACCTCCTTCATTGCCCTTATCATGTAACGTGTGGCCCTACTGGAAAATACGTTTGTTTCTTCACCGTCGACACTGGAGTCAGTGTCCGTGTCTGTGTCGACCGACTGAGGTAATGGGCGTTTTAAAGCCCCTGACGGTGTTTTAGACGCCTGGACAGGTACTAATTGGTTTGCCGGCCGTCTCATGTCGTCAACCGACCTTGCAGCGTGTTGACATTATCACGTAATACCATAAATAAGCCATCCATTCCGGTGTCGACTCCCTAGGGAGTGACATCACCATTACAGGCAATTTCTCCGCCTCCACACCAACATCGTCCTCATACATGTCGACACACACGTACCGACACACAGCACACACACAGGGAATGCTCTGATAGAGGACAGGACCCCACTAGCCCTTTGGGGAGACAGAGGGAGAGTTTGCCAGCACACACCAAAACGCTATAATTATATAGGGACAACCTTATATAAGTGTTTTCCCTTATAGCATCTTAATATTTATAATATCGCCACCCCTCTCTGTTTTAACCCTGTTTCTGTAGTGCAGTGCAGGGGAGAGCCTGGGAGCCTTCCCACCAGCAGCTCTGTGTGGGAAAAATGGCGCTGTGTGCTGAGGAGATAGGCCCCGCCCCCTTTTCGGCGGGCTCTTCTCCCGGTTTTTCTGGATTCCTGGCAGGGGTTAAATACATCCATATAGCCCCAGGGGCTATATGTGATGTATTTTTAGCCAGCATAGGTACTTTCATTGCTGCCCAGGGCGCCCCCCCCCAGCGCCCTGCACCCTCAGTGACCGTTGGTGTGAAGTGTGCTGAGAGCAATGGCGCACAGCTGCAGTGCTGTGCGCTACCTTAAGAAGACTGGGAAGTCTTCAGCCGCCGATTTCTGGACCTCTTCTTTCTTCAGCATCTGCAAGGGGGCCGGCGGCGCGGCTCCGGTGACCCATCCAGGCTGTACCTGTGATCGTCCCTCTGGAGCTAGTGTCCAGTAGCCTAAGAAGCCAATCCATCCTGCACGCAGGTGAGTTCACTTCTTCTCCCCTAAGTCCCGCGTTGCAGTGAGCCTGTTGCCAGCAGGACTCACTGAAAATAAAAAAACCTAACAAAACTTTTACTCTAAGCAGCTCTTTAGGAGAGCCACCTAGATTGCACCCTTCTCGGCCGGGCACAAAAACCTAACTGAGGCTTGCAGGAGGGTCATAGGGGGAGGAGCCAGTGCACACCACCTGATCCTAAAGCTTTTACTTTTGTGCCCTGTCTCCTGCGGAGCCGCTATTCCCCATGGTCCTTACGGAGTCCCCAGCATCCACTTAGGACGTCAGAGAAATTTATAAAACTCGTGTCAACCTTTTTGCTTGTCGACCTTACATAGTTACATAGTTACATAGTTACATAGATACATAGTTACATACTTACATAGTTACATAGTTACATAGATACATAGTTACATAGTTACATACTTACATAGTTACATAGATACATAGTTACATAGGCCCTCATTCCGAGTTGATCGCTCGCAAGGCGATTTTAGCAGAGTTGCTCACGCTAAGCCGCCGCCTACTGGGAGTGTATCTTAGCTTCTTAAAATTGCGAACGAAGTATTCGCAATATTGCGATTACAAACTACTTAGCAGTTTCAGAGTAGCTCCACACTTACTCAGCATCTGCGATCAGTTCAGTGCTTGTCATTCCTGGTTTGACGTCACAAACACACCCAGCGTTCGCCCAGACACTCCCCCGTTTCTCCGGCCACTCCTGCGTTTTTTCCGGAAACGGTAGCGTTTTTATCCACACGCCCATAAAACGCTGTGTGTCCGCCCAGTAACACCCATTTCCTGTCAATCACACTACGTTCGCCGGAGCGATGAAAAAGCCGTGAGTAAAAAACCTATCTTCATAGCAAAATTACTTGGCGCAGTCGCAGTGCGAACATTGCGCATGCGTACTAAGCAGAAAAACGCTGCGATGCGAAGAAATTTATCGAGCGATCAACTCGGAATGAGGGCCATAGTTACATAGTTACATAGATACATAGTTACATAGATACATAGATACATAGTTACATAGTTACATAGATACATAGATACATAGTTACATAGTTACATACTTACATACTTACATAGATACATAGTTACATATTTACATAGATACATAGTTACATAGTTACATACTTACATAGATACATAGATACATAGTTACATACTTACATAGTTACATAGATACATAGATACATAGTTACACAGATACATAGTTACACAGATACATAGGTACATAGGCCCTTATTCCGAGTTGATCGCTCAGTTTTTCGTTCGCACAACATATTCGCAAAGTTGCGTTAGTGTCGTAAATTTGCGAACATCCGCCCCCAACGTATTTTTGCACAATCGTACGCAGTATTACACAAAGTGGGCGTACGCCAAATGAGAACGCAGCAATGCGAAACCATCGCAGCAATGCGAATCCATCGCATTGACACATACTACATCGTAAAAATACAAAGTTTTAGTAGATTTACACATTCATCTTAAAAGTGCACACTTTTGCGGACAAACGCACCACAATGGTTTTTTTTGCCGATTAAGTGGAATAACACCTTTCAATTCAAAGTTCACAAGCCCTCCTCAATTACGAATCCAATTAGTGAAATTAATTGTAATGTTCATGATCAATTAAGTCTTTTTCAAATACCCGAAGAGCACTTTGTAGCCATAATTGTACTTCAACATTTAATATTTTTAACTATAAATATAGATGTTTGAAATGTGCCTGGTCTAATGTATTTTGTTTATTTTGTGTGTAGAGTTTTAGTATGTGAATGAAGGTGTTTGCATGTTTATTTAGACAATACCAACATTTTTTTTTTTTTTGTAAACAAACTTACGTTAGATGTATGAAATGTTTAAGGTAATAAATGTCTGATAGGCAATCTGCTGTTCCTTTATTGCATTAATAAATAATAAACACCCGCTTAACTTGAATTTTCTTTTTTTTTATTGTTTGTCATATTTTAACAAATATTATAAACTGAAAATTTTTTCAAAATGTTAACAAACATTAAGCAAATTTTTGAAGCTGGTCAACTTGATCCAGCAAGGCCAGAAGATTTTGGCGCATGTTGGCCAGAATGCCCGCAAAAGTTGTGGGATCTCCAACGGCAACATCTGAAATTAAGAGGCAACATAAACATTAATAACTTACTCACATTACTTATTATACAAGCAAGGCACAAAGCACACTTTAATGCAGGCATGTCCAAACTGCATCCCTCCAGCTGTTGTGAAACTACATATACCAGCATGCCTTGACACAGTTTTGTGGTCAGGGAATGCAAAAGCTGTGTCAGGGCATGCTGGGATGTGTAGTTTCTCAACAGTTGGAGGGCCGCAGTTTGGACAGGCCTGCTTTAATGGCAAAGTTACTACATCATGGCTGTTTTATGGTCCAATCATTAGCAGAACAACACACAAGCCTGCTCAGCCTTTTTTTTTTTTTTAAAGTGTACCAGACCATGGGGTACATTTACTACTATGTGAGTTATATTTAAGATGGAACGTTGCCCATAGCAAACAAGCAAAAATATGAATATTATCTTGTAGAAGTGGTTCCAAAATTTTAAAGTATAATCTTCTTGGTTGCTATGGGCGACATCCCATGTTAAAGATAACTACCATCTTCGTCAATGTTACACCATGTTGGCATTCATTCACATCTGGAGTGAGGTTTTTATTGTTTTAAAGGGGGTTGGTCCTGCATCATCACACTGCATATCAACATCTTCAGAAGGACAACATATCCTAGCATGACCACACTCCCTGAAAGCTGCCCTTACTAAACAAGGTCAAACATGTTTGACTTTATCTAATAATCATTTTGTGAGTGTAACTTTCACACCACAAATCATTGTGTCGTTAGGCTGCCTAACAAAGTGAAGCATGTGATTTGTAAGTGCAAATATTAATAATACACAGGCACAAGTGTAAAAGACCAACAACATACTAAAATCCATTCAGGTCTAACTGTTTCCCTGAAAACCTAACACATATAAACCCTGTTGTCCTGGCAACCCTCTTGACCTAATGAGTGTCGACCTAGAGTGGACACACAAAACATTGCACACATAAACACTGTACATATAATGACACTCACAAAAATGTAAATGCAACATGTAGACCATGAAGAAAAACAATTTTTTTTCCCCTTGGTACAAGAATTCCAACAGTACAACACTGCATGTTTTGTCATTGTAAGTGTAAGTAGGTAATCATTTTTTTTACAATGTTAAAACACTTACTTTCCTCTGCAACATGATGACTCCCAGAAATGTCTTCAGGGGCTTCCTCTGCCCATTCACTGGGTGGGGAAGGCGGATGGATGGGGGAAGGCGGCTGGATGGGGGAAGGAGGATGGATTGGGGAAGGAGGAGGGATTGGGGAAGGAGGCTGGATGGGGGAAGGAGGAGGGATTGGGGATGTTATTTCAGAGGGTGGGTCTGATTGAGAGGGCGAGGGGGGCGGAGAGAATGTTAGGCCAATAGAGGGTGAGGGGGGCTGAGAAGGTGAGTTGGAAGTAGAAGGAGAAGGGGTATGGGAAGGAGGAGAAGGGGTCACAGTAAGAGAAGGAGAGGTGGGCTGAGAAGGGGAGTGGAAAGTGGAGTGGGCCTGGGAAGCTGAGGGTGCCTGGGAAGCTGAGGGTGACTGGGAAGATGAGGGTGACTGGGCAGCTGAGGGGGATTGGGAAGCTGAGGGGGATTGGGAAGCTGAGGGGGACTGGGAAGCTGAGGGGGACTGGGAAGCTGAGGGGGACTCGGAAGCTGAGGGGGATTGGGAAGGGGAGGGGGATTGAGAAGGGGAGGGGGATTGAGAAGGGGAGGGGGAGTGAGAAGGGGAAGGGGGCTGAGATGGTGTTGGTTGCCGTTGTGGTCGTCCTATAATGGTTTTAAAAAAAAAAAAAAATTGCATGTTAAATTACATACAAAACAATTGTAATTTTCACTGTTTTGTTACATGTAAAAGACACAGTGATTTTTTTTTTGGAATAAAACACAGTTTTAAAACCTCTTCATGTTGCCCACAGCAAACAAAATGAGTACAAACAATTATTTGTACGCTCATTCCATAATCTATTCCATTGAGTCATCTTGATTGGTCTAGGCAACATCACCAGATCACTATTCAAGCCACCTTATTATATAGACAGCACTGATCAAGTTTTTGGGTACAGTTTCCTGCCTGGTTAGTAATTCTGGAAAACATGCACTTGTTTGGTGACACTTTGCTCCAGTCAGTACTGTTTGCCCTAACCACACACACTGTCCTATTTTATAAAAATGTTCACTCAGTGTTGCAATTAGCCTACCACTTAGTGTACATTTGCTAAATTTTTGCAAATAATCTTATGTAATGTAACTTACTGCGTGCATGCATTGCGCGGATTTGCTGGCGGATATCCGCCAACAGCTCTGGAGTCTTCCTTCGGAGATCACTCCATCTCCTCTCCAGCTGGATGATTGTCCGCCTGCTGCGGACGCGAGACCGCAGCAGGCGGCGGACCTCCGCGTAGGCCTCGCGCTTAACCCGATTTGGGATGAAGCGCCCAACGCGGCCTACGCGGCGGTCCATCACCGCAACCAGGACGCGGAGCTCCCGCCTGGTGAAAGGTGCCGCACGCATCATGGCAATGGCGTTTTCCTTATTTGGGCATATATTTATAGAGTCTGTTAGCATGTGATTGGTCCAAAATCTATGCAGTCATTTCTAATAACTTTATTGATCTTTGCAATGCTGTGAAGAGCAGAGTGTTTTTTCGCACGAGCGGAAATACGCATTCGCATAAGCAAATTTTAAACAAAACAAAAATTATAATAACAAATAAACCACACCAACACAAACACAGACACACACACAGTTTTAGTTACATTTTGAAACATATCTGTGTACTCACCACAGTTTGTGTGATCATTCAGCTGGACAGTCACAAAGTGGGCAACATTCAGTTTCATTAGTTTGTGTGTTTGTTTTAATAATCAGGATTTTAGGATAGTAAAAAAATAAGGACACTATTTAGCAACATCACAGTATTTTTTGACACCATAAAAAATTGCCAGCTTAACGTGTAAACGGTTTTTTTTGTTTAAAAATTTTACAGATTCAAACACACCAAAAGCATTACACAATGACCTTACAATAGCAAACAAAAACTCAACATTACAAAAAATACATAAGCATACTGTGCTTTTAATGTGGTTAAAAAAGAAAAACTTAAAACACTATACCTGAAATATTCCGCAACAATGCTTGCCCTGACTTGGCTCCCCCTCCGTGTTACACTCCCCCCACCGAAGTGTCGGACAACCCCTGGCTCCTCATCAGGCAATTCCTCTGTCTGAGGAAGCTCTACGCTACTCCTTACCGCGATGTTGTGTAGTATAGCGCACAGGACCACTAGTTTACTTGCCATCTCCGGCGAATACATGATGTCGCCACCAGTGCGGTGGAGCACACGAAACCGCCCTTTAAGGACACCAATTGTGCGCTCCACCAGCTGCCTAGTGGCAGTAAGCGCGGAGTTAAATGCCGTCTGTGGTCCTGGCCTGGGATTACGGTAAGGAGTTATGAGCCAGGGGGTGCAAGGATATCCACGGTCTCCTGTTTGATTAAAAACCAAAATTAGACAGAGTTTTTTTGGTAAAAATGTTAATTTATAGGCTTAAAAATGTGGACCAACTCACCCAATAACCACATGTCTGTTCGTTGACTTGATCTTAATCTGTGCCATATCCCTGATTGTCTAATGACATATGCATCATGGGAGTTCCCCGGAAATTTTGCATTCAGGGAAAGGATCTGGAGGGATGGTCCACAAACAACCATTACATTCAGAGAATGAAACAGTTTCCTGTTTCTAAAAATTTCTTCATTATGTCTTGGTGGCTGAATAGCTACATGTGTGCCATCCACAACCCCAATAACATGTGGGAAGCGACTACCACCTTCCTCAAATTGCCGCTTCACCACATCTAGGGCACCAACATCCAAAGGCATAGCAATAAATTGCTTCACACGCTTTAGGAAAGCCTGGCAGACACGCCGCAGGACCTTACTGAACTGGCCCTGCGACATGCCAACCAGGTCTCCAACCACATGCTGGTAAGAGCCTGTAGCCAAAAAATGTAACACAGAAAGGAATTGTGTCAATGGTGGTATTGCTGTAGGATACCGAATTGAAGCCTCCAGATCAATCTCTATTATGGAGAGAGTGTCTAGGATTAGATGTGGTGGCAGCCTGTATCTCCGCACAACCACATCATCTGGCATCCCAAAAAGTAGGACACGGGTTCTGAAAATTGGTGGCCTAGCACGCCTCCGTTGCCTTGGTTGATGAGGAGCCGGCTGTGGTTGTGGGGCTTGCGGTTGGGGTGGGAGTGGTGCCGTGGGTTGGGGAGGTAGGGCTTCTGCTGCTATAAAGACTGACATCACACACTTTTAAAATAAAAAAAAACATGTTGATTCAGACAAAAGCAAAGGACAAAATATAAAATTAAAGCAAAAAAAATGGGGGTGTCAACTTACTGCAGGAGCATAAGACATATTTTCTGTGTTCAAATCAGGATCCAATTGAAAATGATTCCAAAAAGGAAACAAAATAAAAAAAATGAGACAGACATTTAAAAAGATAATTTAATTAAACTAAACCAAATTAAAAATCAGACCATCAAACACATCACAAACACCTACGATAAAATTTAGAATAATAGGTTCTAACTTTTGTTCCAAACATTAAAAAATTAAAAAAACCTTTAGTCGCTAGTACAGGCAAGAACAGCACTACTTTGCTAATCAATCCTGAACATAAAAAAAAATGTTATTATCAAGATGGCAGACAAACATAAGCAAAACACTTTGAACAAACACAAACATGCACCAACACAGGCCAAGGGCACTTACCTGCTCCTACAAAATCAAACAAAAAATTTGAGATAAATCTCACTATAATTAGAATCCAAAAAAAAAGGGTTAATTCACCCAAAACTATACACCTACAAGGGAACAAAAAAAGACAGTAAAGACAACATAGTAACATTAACACAAACAACCAGCAACACAGGCCAAGGCCACTTACCTGATCCAAAATAAGCAAACAAATAAGTTGTGATAAATCTCACTATAATTAGATTCCAAAAAAAATGGGTTAATTCACCCAAAACTATACACCTACAAGGGAACAAAAAAAGACAGTAAAGACAACATAGTAACATTAACACAAACAACCAGCAACACAGGCCAAGGCCACTTACCTGATCCAAAATAAGCAAACAAATAAGTTGTGATAAATCTCACTATAATTAGATTCCAAAAAAAATGGGTTAATTCACCCAAAACTATACACCTACAAGGGAACAAAAAAAGACAGTAAAGACAACATAGTAACATTAACACAAACAACCAGCAACACAGGCCAAGGCCACTTACCTGATCCAAAATAAGCAAACAAATAAGTTGTGATAAATCTCACTATAATTAGATTCCAAAAAAAATGGGTTAATTCACCCAAAACTATACACCTACAAGGGAACAAAAAAAGACAGTAAAGACAACATAGTAACATTAACACAAACAACCAGCAACACAGGCCAAGGCCACTTACCTGATCCAAAATAAGCAAACAAATAAGTTGTGATAAATCTCACTATAATTAGATTCCAAAAAAAATGGGTTAATTCACCCAAAACTATACACCTACAAGGGAACAAAAAAAGACAGTAAAGACAACATAGTAACATTAGTCCACAAAACAGCAACACTGAAGCACAGGTTTATTGTAATAAATGTACCAGGAAAATATATATGTGATAACAAGAATAACAAATAATCCAGCAAAAATAATAACTTGTTTAAAAATTAAGAACTACAAGACGAATGCACGAATACTCACAAACGGATATTCGCAAATAAAAATACAACACTGTATATTCTAAACGCAAAAAAAAAAATGTATGCAGGCAAAGTACTCACTTTGAAAAGCACAATCTCACCTTCACGCACAGCTCAAACTACACTGAAAACCAAACTCCAAACTACCTACACTCACAGCGTGCAAAGTAGGCCCTTAAATAAGCAGTGCAATCATTAACAGGATTAACATACTGTACACCTGTGTGAATTAACGCGCCGCACGTAGGTATAAATAAACACACACCTCGCCCTACACACGTCATCGCAAACATGGCTTCTCGTGAGGAAATAGCAGCAGAGATGGCCCGCATTGCAGAGCAGCAGATGGCATTGGCGAAAAAACGCCTAGAGTGCCAAAGACGCATGCTTGAATCCGCCTCTGCGGATGGTGAAGAGGCAGGACCTAGTACTCGGCAAATGTCTGCTACTGAGCCCCAACAATTGAGTGGGGATACCCTGCCACACACACATACTGGTCAAACTGAGGGAGATTCGACATTAGCCACACAAACACAACAGACAGAAGATGCTAGTGAGGAGGAAGATGGTGAGGAGCAACAAGAAGAAACCTCACAGGCTACCTCCAGACGGAAGAAAAGACAGCCTGCATTCACTAAGAGGGAGTTGCGTGTCTTGGTGACGCAGGCCATGTCCAAAATACATAGAGGGCCCAAAAACATGGGGGCTGCTACAAAAGAGCGCATCTGGAGGGACATCACACATTCTGTGAATGAAGTTAGCTCTATCGTCAGAACATCGCAGGAAGTGAGACGACGGTAAGTGCATCTTGGCAGTCCTTTTTCTGTGCTAAGTTGACTAAAAAATGTAGTTACATGTGATGTTATGTCTAGCAAACACAAGCAGAACATGTGTGCTATATATTTACTTATACAAATAATAAGACTCTACTTTGTCCCTCTTTCACAATACATATGTAGGTGGGCCGACTTCAAATCCCGCCTGAAGGCAAAGAGGTCTGCGGAGTGGAATGCCTCAAGGGCTACAGGAGGAGGACCACCTGTCGCTGTGGAGTTTACTGACTTGGAGGAGATGGCGATGGACTGTGTGAGTTATGAGGAGGGCCAAGGGGTGTCTCATATGGACACGGACCTGCCTGAAATCCTGGTGGGACATGACTTGCCAGGTAAGTTTACACATGTATTGGTGTTGCATTTTAACTGTATATTTTAACAAATAACTAATTTTTTCCCTTTTTTAATCCCACACATTCTTCTGTTTGCTTGCTGCAAAACACAGCACAGGGGGGTGATAATTTTGAGTCACAGGAAGGTTATGTGGCTGAGGCTGAGGTGGAGGGACCTAGTGGGTCTGCCAGTGTGAGGCCTCAAATTCCACCTCTGCAGGTTCCGACTGGCCCCCCCACCCAACCCTCTGCTATCCCGGAGATCCTGCTTGAAATCGCTAGGTATGGTGAGAGCCTAAATGCGTTTCAAGACAGGGTCATCCAGGAGGTAAGCCAGATAGCTGTCCGGCTCACTGAGCACCGAACCAGTGTTGAGCAAGGTGTTGCGCAACTCTGCCAAGGTCTGGCAGAGATCAGGCAGGGACAAGGACAACTTGCCTCCTCATTCCAAAGCCTTGCAAATAACATCTTGCAAGGCCTCCAGGCCATCGCTGTCTCCCTTGCCCACAGTGGCAGAGAGCCAACCACATCGGCACCCTCCCCTGCCCCTGCCCAGGAAGAACAGGCCACTGGGCAGGCCCAACGAAGGTCACTCCGCAGACCAAGCAAAGAAGAACAGGCTCAGGCGGGGAGAAAAAGAAGAAAGTGATGTCTCTCCAGATGGGCAGCACCCATGCATTTCATGTTGCCTCTATGTTATTTTGGAGTTGGCTTGTGTTGCCAGAATGGATAACTCCCTCTTAGTGAAATGTTTCTTTTATGTTTAGAGGTATTGTAGCCTGTGATTTATTTTTTAATAAAAAACAGAGCCATCTTCCTCTTACTAGTGTGCTAGGTCTTGTTGTGTTTGTGTGTTGTTGTTTTTTTAATAAATTCTCAGTTTGCTAAAAATGTTTGTGTGGCAGGGTGTGTAATATATTTTTTTTAAAATTTATAATTAAAAACAAATGTCAGAAGCAGACTTTTGCAGAGTACTGAGTTGTGCTCTATCATTTGTGTCAGTGCCATATGCTTGCTGCTTGTTCCATCTCTGGCTGTGAGCCTCACGTGTTGCCATGTTGATTTCATGTTGTTAAAACTTACTAGACTAATAAAAAAATAAAAAAAACAATAAAAATTCAAGTTATTGAAGTTGCATTAGGTACATCTTAGTTCAATAACGATTAGGTCAGCATATAGACACTAGTAGACCAATCTGCAATTTATATACTACAAGAATACAAAATAAAAAATACAGGTATGCTTGGCCCAAAAAAAAAAAAAAAACAATAAGTAAACTGACACTACACTTTTAACATTTATCTATGCTCAACAGGACTTCATTTTAAACCTTGTCAGATATTCAAAACACATATTAATGTAAAATTACATTAAAAATTTAAGTGTATGCTGCATTATGTGGGTGTCTGTTTCTTGAGTAAAAATGATGCAGGCTTTTAAAAATAGTTATTCACATTTCACTTGTTTGTATTTGTTAGTCGTACACACATTTAAAAAAAATGTAAAAAATGTTTACACAACAACTTGAACACAAATAACAACCTTATTTGGCACTGTGTGATAATTATATGTGAGTAGAATAAACATGTAATGTGGGTTCTGACAATTGTTGGTTGCTAACTTTCGTCTGTGCATTAATTAGCAAGTAATTGGCCATCAGATGAATGTGCTCTCCAATTACCTGCTAATTACTGCATACACACACTTGTAACTGAACTTCGCAGATGTAGAGTAACTGCAGACCTACTCGGCTGCTGCGTGAAGGTAGCTACGGATTCCTGTGTTACATTTAACAGCGACAATGTTTAATTGCGAAATACACGCCCATTGCGAGTTGCATACACCCACACTGTACGCCCACTTTCACGCCCATGTCGTAGCATTGCGAAGTCTCGCCTCCGCCACGCCCACGCCACTCCTCGTTTTCGTTTGACAGTTACGGGGTTTTTGTTTTGGGAGTAATTTTGCACCATTGTCGTATGGATGTACTCGCGCATGCATATTCACGCTTTTGCGCATGCGCAGAAACGTACTTTTCGCACATTTGCGTTGCGAAGAGTCTTAGCGATCAACTCGGAATGAGGGCCATAGTTACATAGTTACATAGTTACATAGTTACATACTTACATAGTTACATAGATACATGGGCCCTCATTCCGAGTTGTTCGCTCGCAAGGCGAATGTAGCAGAGTTACACACGCTAAGCCGCCGCCTACTGGGAGTGAATCTTAGCTTCTTAAAATTGCGACCGACGTACGCGCAATATTGCGATTACAAACGAGTTAGCAGTTTCTGAGTAGCTTCAGACTTACTCTGCCTGTGCGATCAGTTCAGTGCTTTTCGTTCCTGGCTGACGTCATAAACACACCCAGCGTTCGCCCAGGCACTCCCACCGTTTCTCCGGCCACTCCTGCGTTTTTTCCGGAAACGGTAGCGTTTCCAGCCACACGCCCCTAAAACGCCGTGCATCCGCCCAGTAACACCCATTTCCTGTCAATCACAATGCGAACGTCGGAGCGATGAAAATGCCGTGAGTAAACTTACTTTCTTCATAGTAAAGTTACTTGGCGCAGTCGCAGTGCGAACATTGCGCATGCGCACTAAGAGAATTCTCACTGCGATGCGATGAAAAACTCCGAGCGAACAACTCGGAATGAGGGCCATAGTTACATAGTTACATACTTACATAGATACATAGTTACATAGTTACATAGATACATAGTTACATAGTTACATAGATACATAGATACATAGTTACATAGTTACATACTTACATAGTTACATAGATACATAGTTACATAGTTACATAGTTACATAGATACATAGTTACATAGATACATAGTTACATAGTTACATACTTACATAGTTACATAGTTACATAGATACGTAGTTACATAGATACATAGATACATAGTTACATAGATACATACTTACATAGTTACATAGATACATAGTTACATAGTTACATAGTTACATAGATACATAGTTACATAGTTACATAGATACATAGTTACATAGTTACATAGATACATAGTTACATAGTTACATACTTACATAGTTACATACTTACATAGTTACATACTTACATAGTTACATAGTTACATAGTTACATAGATACATAGTTACATAGATACATACTTACATAGTTACATAGATACATAGTTACATAGTTACATACTTACATAGTTACATAGATACATAGTTACACAGATACATAGATACATACTTACATAGTTACATAGTTACATAGATACATAGTTACATACTTACATAGATACATAGTTACATAGATACATAGTTACACAGATACATAGTTACATAGTTACATAGATACATAGATACATAGTTACATAGATACATAGTTACATAGTTACATAGATACATAGTTACATAGTTACATAGATACATAGTTACATACTTACATAGTTACATACTTACATACTTACATAGTTACATACTTACATACTTACATAGTTACATAGATACATAGTTACATAGTTACATAGATACTGTTATGCACACCAGTGCCTGCAGGAAAGTACTGGTGTCAGAACTGTTATGCACTCCAGTGTCTGCAGGAATGTACTGGTGTTTGAACTGTTATGCAAAACAGATGGACTCACAGACAAACTGGGGGATATGACATAATGTACACAGAAGGTGATAGGGTAACAAAATACACACAAAGTGAACAGAGAAGCCCAGAGGCTAAGGAACTGGGTATCTCCCTTGTATTAGAACTGCTCAGATGGAAAAGCAAGATGTTGTGTTTTAATACGTAGAGAACCCGAAATGCTGTTGCTAAGGGCAACAGCAAAACCCTAAAGGGTTACCAACGGGTGTGGCAGTAAACTCCTTGGTCAGAGATGGAATGATAGACACAAGGAGAATCTCCACAATCCTAATTCTCACTTGCAGTGCACAGGTTTTAGCTTACTGCCACTAAACTGACCCCTGACACCTAGCACAGTGAGACAGGATTAGACAGGCAAGTCTTAGAATACAGCCGCAAACTTGCTAAGTTCACAGAGTAGTAACAGAACCCCAGCAAGCTAAACGACTGACTCCAGTCTTACTGCTAGGTCTGGATTGGCAGAGTGTAATACCAAATCCCCAGGCCTATTTGCAGTAAGCAACAAACAAATACAAAGCTACACAGTACTGGCTAACTTTCATGAACTGACTAACCAACAAAGATTCAGCAGCATCTGCTTACCCTGAAAAGAGGCCTTATAAAGCAGGTGCTGTCCACGCCCCACTCAGACCTCACAGACTGTGAGCACAAAAACCAGCACCGGATCCCCTGCCGTGCACCGAGCCTATAACCACTGCACAGCAAAAGACCCGAACCGGAGTATCAGCTGCGCTCAGGTTACTCCACTAGCACTTGTCTCCCGGTTGCCATGACGACGTGGCAGCACAGGGCAGGAGACCCTAACAGTACCCCCCCTCTGACGAGGGGTCAAAGAACCCCTACCACCGGGTTTATCGGGGAACTGCGAGAAGAAAGAGCGTATCAGTCTGGGGGCATGAAGATCACAACTGCGCACCCACGACCGCTCCTCCGGGCCATACCCCTTCCAGTGCACCAAAAATGACAGCCGACCCCGAACCACCTTGGAGTCAAGAATCCTTTCAACAACAAACTCCCTCTGGCCACGTATCAGAAGAGGGGAAGGTCTTCCACTGGAAGAAGGATTACTAATCGCCCGTTTTAAAAGGGAACAATGAAATGTTTTATTGATACCCAAAGAACGGGGCATATCTAACTGAAATGCCACCGGATTGATAACCCTGGTGATCTTATAAGGGCCGATGAACCGGGGCCCTAACTTATGAGATGGCTGTCTCAACTTCAAATTCTTGGTAGACAACCAGACGAAGTCTCCTAATTTGAAGCTGCAGGGTCTTTTCCGCTTATCAAAAACCCTTTTGGTCACTAATGACACAGACACAAGGGCTTTCTTCACTTTCCGCCAAATACCTCTAAGGACCGAAACCACAGAGGAACCACCAGGCGTGGAGTCCAGGGGGTCAAAAGAATTGGCCTTAGGATGATGCCCATACACACAAAGGAAGGGAGAGATCCCTGTAGCAGAGTGAGCCGCGTTGTTATAGGCAAACTCCGCCATGGACAGATGAGCAACCCAGTCAGTCTGACACTTGGAGACATAACACCTGAGGAACTGCTCCAAGGACTGGTTCACCCTTTCAGTCTGCCCATTAGACTGCGGATGGTAGCCTGACGACAAGCTGACAGAAATCTGGAGATCGGAACAAAATGCCCTCCAGAATTTGGCCACAAACTGGGATCCGCGGTCAGAGACCACATCAAGTGGCAACCCGTGGAGACGCACAACATGCAGCATAAATAATTCAGACAGGCGTCTGGCTGATGGCAGCCCAACCAGTGGAACGAAGTGCGCCATCTTTGAAAACCTGTCAACGACAACCCAGATGGCTGTCATCCCCGAGGATTTGGGCAAGTCCACCACAAAATCCATTGAAATGTGGGTCCATGGCTTAGATGGGATAGAGAGTGGATGTAATGGGCCAACAGGAACCCCTCTAGGAGTCTTATTTCGGGCACAGATGTCACATGCCCGAACCCACTGATCCACATCCTTAGCCACCGAGGGCTACCACACCGCCCTAGATAGCAACTCCCGAGTTCTGGCAATACCCGGGTGACCTGCCGACTTCTTGGCATGGAATTCCAGGAACACTCGCTGTCTTAACCTAGGAGGCACAAACAAAAGACCTACCGGAAGGTCTGGAGGAGCCTGCTCCTGTGCTCTAAGGACTAATGATAAGAGGTCCTGGGTAATGCCCACTTTAATACATGATGGGGAAACAATGGGCAACGGCTCCTCGGTGGTCTCCTGGATTGGAGCAAAACTCCGCGAGAGCGCATCAGCCTTGATGTTTTTTGACCCAGGGCGATATGTTATCAAAAAATTAAAGCGAGCAAAAAACAAAGCCCATCGTGCCTGCCTGGCATTGAGACGCTTCGCTGACTCTAAATATGCCAGATTCTTATGGTCAGTGAGAATTGAGACCACAAACTTAGCCCCCTCAAGCCAGTGTCTCCACTCCTCGAGTGCATCCTTAATAGCCAACAATTCCCGGTTACCCACGTCATAATTCATCTCGGCAGGCGAAAATTTACGGGAAAAGTAAGCACAGGGATGAAGGCGATTATCAGACACTCCCATCTGAGAAAGCACTGCCCCAATACCCATCTCAGAGGCATCCACCTCCACCACAAAAGGACGCTCTGGATCTGGGTGTCGCAGCACCTTGGCCGAAACAAATGCCCTTTTGAGACGGGCAAAAGCCGCTTTAGCCTCACAAGACCAGTGAGCAACATCCGCCCCTTTCTTAGTGAGGGCCACCAAGGGCGCCACTATAGACGAAAATCCAGCGATAAATCGTCTATAAAAATTCGCAAAGCCCAGGAAACGCTGAAGCGCCTTCAAACTAGTGGGCTGCACCCAATCCAGGACTGCCTGTACCTTGGAACCCTCCATTTGGAAACCTTCTGGGGAGATAATATATCCTAGAAATGCGATTTGCTGAACTTCAAATTCGCACTTCTCCAGCTTCGCCCCAAGCCGGTGGTCTCTGAGTTTCTGGAGGACTAAGCGTACATGCTTCCGATGTTCCTCCAGGGAATGGGAGAAGATTAGGATGTCATCTAAGTATACAACTAAGAATCTATCCAAATATTCCCTGAGCACATCATTCATGAAATCCTGGAAGACTGCCGGGGCATTACAGAGCCCAAAAGGCATCACCAAATATTCATAATGCCCTGAGTGGGTATTAAAGGCAGTCTTCCATTCATTCCCCTCTCTTATTCGGATTAGATTGTACGCACCGCGTAGGTCAATCTTAGAAAAAATGGTGGCAGTACGAAGCTGGTCAAACAAGACCGAAATGAGAGGCAGTGGGTATGAGTTTTTAATCGTGATACGGTTCAATTCCCTGAAGTCGATGCAGGGTCGCAACGAACCGTCCTTTTTACCCACGAAGAAGAACCCCGACCCAACTGGAGACTGTGAAGGTCTGATAAATCCCTTAGCCAAGTTCTCCTGAATGTACTCTGCCATAGCCTGAGTCTCAGGACGTGACAGGGAGTACAACCTGCTCTTGGGAAGCTTAGCATTTGGCAACAAATCAATGGCACAGTCATAGGGGCGATGGGGAGGTAGTACCTCTGCAACTTTTTTTGGAGAACACGTCCGCAAAATCTGCATAACACCCTGGCAATCCTGGCAAACTTAGCTGCGAGAGCCTGACTGGAAGGCTCAAGCAACTCCTGAAACAATCAGTACCCCAACTAAGAATCTCCCCAGAGACCCAGTCAAATTGAGGATTGTGGGCCCTTAACCAGGGTAACCCCAACACCAATGGGGCAAAAGTACAGACAGTCACATAAAAGGACAATTTTTCAGAGTGTGTGGCTCCAATAAACAAAGAAATCTGGCTAGTGCAAGAGGTAATTTTACCTTGGGATAATGGTTCCCCGTTTAACCCACAAATCTCAATTTCCGATGCCAAGGGTACTAAGGGAACAGAGTGTTTCAGGGTGAATTGGCGGTCCATAAAAACCCCGTCGGCCCCACTGTCCACAAAGGCCTTAGTCTTGACAGTTTGACCGAGGATCTTCAAGGTCACCGGAATGATAAAAGTCTTCTTGGGAAATTCTGACTTCTGGCCTGACAGGATATTTCCCATCACCCTCAGGCCCTGAAGTTTTCCGGCTTTTCTGGGCATGATACTACCACATGACCTTTATTCCCACAGTACAAACACAACCCCTGCTGTCTCCTCCGCGTCTTCTCACGCGAGGAGAGGCGGGTAGCCCCAATCTGCATAGGCTCCTCAGAAAATTCCTCAGAGTCTGAGGTTCCCTTGGGAAGGAAGGAAATCTCAGTCTCCCTTTCAAGCCTACGCTCTCTCAGCCGTCTATCCACCCGGATGGATAACTGCATGAGCTGATCCAAGCTATCAGGCAAGGGATATTGTACCAGTTGGTCCTTTATCTGGTTAGAAAGACCTCTTCGGTACTGGTGTCTCAGGGCTGGGTCATTCCACTGGGTATCATGGGCCAACCTCCGAAACTCCGTACAGTAAACCTCAACTGGCCTTCGCCCTTGCTTAAGGATCGAAATCTGAGCCTCGGCTGAGGCCGTCTTGTCAGGGTCATCATACAACATGCCCAGTGCCGTAAAAAAAGCATCAACACTTTTAAGCGACGGACAGTCAGGCTGCAACCCATATGCCCAGACCTGTGGGTCTCCTTGTAGCAAGGAAATCACTATGCCCACCCGCTGAATCTCCGACCCAGAAGACTGAGGCCTAAGCCGGAAGTATAGCTTGCAGCTCTCCTTGAAACAAAAGAACTGCGAGCGATCTCCAGAAAAACGATCCGGGAGATTTACTTTCGGCTCCTTAACCCCTGCAGGTGCTGCTGCTGCGGGAGCTCCGCCAGCAGCCTGGGAGGTGTGCATTTTAATGGACAAATCATTAAATTGTCGAGTCAGGACCTGCACCTGATCGACCACCTGTTGCAACGTATTTTGAGGGGTATGCTCCATATTCCCACAAAATTTCAACAGGAGTATTAGGCTGCTGAATATGTTATGCACACCAGTGCCTGCAGGAAAGTACTGGTGTCAGAACTGTTATGCACTCCAGTGTCTGCAGGAATGTACTGGTGTTTGAACTGTTATGCAAAACAGATGGACTCACAGACAAACTGGGGGATATGACATAATGTACACAGAAGGTGATAGGGTAACAAAATACACACAAAGTGAACAGAGAAGCCCAGAGGCTAAGGAACTGGGTATCTCCCTTGTATTAGAACTGCTCAGATGGAAAAGCAAGATGTTGTGTTTTAATACGTAGAGAGCCCGAAATGCTGTTGCTAAGGGCAACAGCAAAACCCTAAAGGGTTACCAACGGGTGTGGCAGTAAACTCCTTGGTCAGAGATGGAATGATAGACACAAGGAGAATCTCCACAATCCTAATTCTCACTTGCAGTGCACAGGTTTTAGCTTACTGCCACTAAACTGACCCCTGACACCTAGCACAGTGAGACAGGATTAGACAGGCAAGTCTTAGAATACAGCCGCAAACTTGCTAAGTTCACAGAGTAGTAACAGAACCCCAGCAAGCTAAACGACTGACTCCAGTCTTACTGCTAGGTCTGGATTGGCAGAGTGTAATACCAAATCCCCAGGCCTATTTGCAGTAAGCAACAAACAAATACAAAGCTACACAGTACTGGCTAACTTTCATGAACTGACTAACCAACAAAGATTCAGCAGCATCTGCTTACCCTGAAAAGAGGCCTTATAAAGCAGGTGCTGTCCACGCCCCACTCAGACCTCACAGACTGTGAGCACAAAAACCAGCACCGGATCCCCTGCCGTGCACCGAGCCTATAACCACTGCACAGCAAAAGACCCGAACCGGAGTATCAGCTGCGCTCAGGTTACTCCACTAGCACTTGTCTCCCGGTTGCCATGACGACGTGGCAGCACAGGGCAGGAGACCCTAACAGATACATAGTTACATAGATACATACTTACATAGTTACATAGATACATAGTTACATAGTTACATAGTTACATACTTACATAGATACATAGTTACACAGATACATAGATACATACTTACATAGTTACATAGATACATAGTTACATACTTACATAGATACATAGTTACATAGATACATAGATACATAGTTACACAGATACATAGATACATAGTTACATAGTTACAAAGTTACATAGTTAGTGAGGTTGAAAAGAGGCAAAATGCCCATCGGGTTCAACCCGTATTCCGTGTTAAGCTGTTCATATTATAGTTCACCTGCTGAAGTAATGGTTTATTACCACTTGACAAGTGTGATTCTTACCACTCCCAGATATTAATGTCACTATGTTAAATGCTCGAACCCTGGATACTTTTTCCACTTAGAAATTTGTCCAATCCCTTTTTAAATGTATTATGTCGACATAACGGTCGTGTCAACCTATTTCCAGTGTCGACCTAGTCATCATCCAATAACCAGTGTACACAATTTTTCATCCTAATTACGCTATTTTAATTTATAATAATGGTAGCTATTGGTGCAATCTATAACCTGTATCCCCTCTTATCTCCCCACATTCAGTCCCTCACCCAATCCTGCTGCTTCCACCTCTGTATTATATCCAGTATCAGCTCATTTCTTACATTGGGGCTAATATAACCCCTCATTCACCATCCCCACCTCTCTCACCTGTGTTACTGTAATCTCTTCCTCTCTGGTGTTCCCAGTTACCATCTCGCCCACTCAGTCTACCCTTACCTGTGCTGCCCACCTCATTTTCCTCTCGTCGCTCTGCCTCTGCTGCTCACCTGTGCCAGGTACTCCATGGGCTCCCTATACCCCACAGAATAAAATGTAACTCCTCATACTCCCCTACAAAGCCCTTACCCACTCTTCACCCTACATATCCCTTCTCAGCTCACCTTACACTCCCACCCACTTGTCTCTGCCAATGACTTCTCCACTGCTTCCCCCGATCAGCTCTTGCCACTGGCATCTTCAGGATTTCTCCCCCTTTGTGTCCTCTCCTCCCGCAGAACGTCAGCTGTTGCTACTGTAGTAGAGCTCTCTCCTCCCCTTCTATTATCTAGTATACTAGATACCGACGTCGGTATGCCCCCGGGATCCCGGCTGTCTCCTGACCACCGGTCAGCCATACTACACCCGCAGGCAGGACATGTACAACTGTGCATCCAGCACAGCAATATTCTATATGTAATAATTACCTGCACAGCATCCAGCACAGCTATATTCTGTATGTAATAATTACCTGCACAGCATCCAGCACAGCTATATTCTATATGTAATAATTACCTGCACAGCATCCAGCACAGCTATATTCTATATGTAATAATTACCTGTACAGCATCCAGCACAGCTATATTCTATATGTAATAATTACCTGCACAGCATCCAGCACAGCTATATTCTATTTGTAATAATTACCTGGACAGCATCCAGCACAGCAATATTCTATATGTAATAATTACCTGCACAGCATCCAGCACAGCTATATTCTATATGTAATAATTACCTGCACAGCATCCAGCACAGCTATATTCTATATGTAATAATTACCTGCACAGCATCCAGCACAGCTATATTCTGTATGTAATAATTACCTGCACAGCATCCAGCACAGCTATATTCTATATGTAATAATTACCTGCACAGCATCCAGCACAGCTATATTCTATATGTAATAATTACCTGCACAGCATCCAGCACAGCTATTTTCTATATGTAATAATTACCTGCACAGCATCCAGTACAGCTATAGTCTATATGTAATAATTACCTGCACAGCATCCAGCACAGCTATATTCTATATGTAATAATTACCTGGACAGCATCCAGCACAGCTATTTTCTATATGTAATAATTACCAGCACAGCATCCAGCACAGCTATAGTCTATATGTAATAATTACCTGCACAGCATCCAGCACAGCTATATTCTATATGTAATAATTACCTGCTTGCTGCCCTCGCCCCTCCCCGCCGGGATCCCGGCTGTCTCCTGACCGCCGGCCAGCCATACTACACCCGCAGGCAGGACATGTACAACTGTGCATCCAGCACAGCAATATTCTATATGTAATAATTACCTGCACAGCATCCAGCACAGCTATATTCTATATGTAATAATTACCTGCACAGCTATATTCTGTATGTAATAATGACCTGCACAGCATCCAGCACAGCTATATTCTATATGTAATAATTACCTGCACAGCATCCAGCACAGCTATATTCTATATGTAATAATTACCTGCACAGCATCCAGCACAGCTATATTCTATATGTAATAATTACCTGCACAGCATCCAGCACAGCTATATTCTATATGTAATAATTACCTGGACAGCATCCAGCACAGCAAAATTCTATATGTAATAATTACCTGCACAGCATCCAGCACAGCTATATTCTATATGTAATAATTACCTGCACAGCTATATTCTGTATGTAATAATGACCTGCACAGCATCCAGCACAGCTATATTCTATATGTAATAATTACCTGCACAGCATCCAGCACAGCTATATTCTATATGTAATAATTACCTGCACAGCATCCAGCACAGCTATATTCTATATGTAATAATTACCTGCACAGCATCCAGCACAGCTATATTCTATATGTAATAATTACCTGGACAGCATCCAGCACAGCAATATTCTATATGTAATAATTACCTGCACAGCATCCAGCACAGCTATATTCTATATGTAATAATTACCTGCACAGCATCCAGCACAGCTATATTCTATATGTAATAATTACCTGCACAGCATCCAGCACAGCTATATTCTATATGTAATAATTACCTGCACAGCATCCAGCACAGCAATATTCTATATGTAATAATTACCTGCACAGCATCCAGCACAGCTATTTTCTATATGTAATAATTACCAGCACAGCATCCAGCACAGCTATAGTCTATATGTAATAATTACCTGCACAGCATCCAGCACAGCTATATTCTATATGTAATAATTACCTGCACAGCATCCAGCACAGCTATTTTCTATATGTAATAATTACCAGCACAGCATCCAGCACAGCTATAGTCTATATGTAATAATTACCTGCACAGCATCCAGCACAGCTATATTCTATATGTAATAATTACCTGCTTGCTGCCCTCGCCCCTCCCCGCCGGGATCCCGGCTGTCTCCTGACCGCCGGCCAGCCATACTACACCCGCAGGCAGGACATGTACAACTGTGCATCCAGCACAGCAATATTCTATATGTAATAATTACCTGCACAGCATCCAGCACAGCTATATTCTATATGTAATAATTACCTGCACAGCTATATTCTGTATGTAATAATGACCTGCACAGCATCCAGCACAGCTATATTCTATATGTAATAATTACCTGCACAGCATCCAGCACAGCTATATTCTATATGTAATAATTACCTGCACAGCATCCAGCACAGCTATATTCTATATGTAATAATTACCTGCACAGCATCCAGCACAGCTATATTCTATATGTAATAATTACCTGGACAGCATCCAGCACAGCAATATTCTATATGTAATAATTACCTGCACAGCATCCAGCACAGCTATATTCTATATGTAATAATTACCTGCACAGCTATATTCTGTATGTAATAATGACCTGCACAGCATCCAGCACAGCTATATTCTATATGTAATAATTACCTGCACAGCATCCAGCACAGCTATATTCTATATGTAATAATTACCTGCACAGCATCCAGCACAGCTATATTCTATATGTAATAATTACCTGCACAGCATCCAGCACAGCTATATTCTATATGTAATAATTACCTGGACAGCATCCAGCACAGCAATATTCTATATGTAATAATTACCTGCACAGCATCCAGCACAGCTATATTCTATATGTAATAATTACCTGCACAGCATCCAGCACAGCTATATTCTATATGTAATAATTACCTGCACAGCATCCAGCACAGCTATATTCTATATGTAATAATTACCTGCACAGCATCCAGCACAGCAATATTCTATATGTAATAATTACCTGGACAGCATCCAGCACAGCTATTTTCTATATGTAATAATTACCAGCACAGCATCCAGCACATCTATATTCTATATGTAATAATTACCTGCACAGCATCCAGCACAGCTATATTCTATATGTAATAATTACCTGCACAGCATCCAGCACAGCTATATTCTGTATGTAATAATTACCTGCACAGCATCCAGCACAGCTATATTCTATATACCTGCACAGCATCCAGCACAGCTATATTCTATATGTAATAATTACCTGCACAGCATCCAGCACAGCTATATTCTATTTGTAATAATTACCTGCACAGCATCCAGCACAGCTATATTCTATTTGTAATAATTACCTGCACAGCATCCAGCACAGCTATATTCTATATGTAACAATTACCTGCACAGCATCCAGCACAGCTATATTCTATATGTAACAATTACCTGCACAGCATCCAGCACAGCAATATTCTATATGTAATAATTACCTGGACAGCATCCAGCACAGCTATTTTCTATATGTAATAATTACCAGCACAGCATCCAGCACATCTATATTCTATATGTAATAATTACCTGCACAGCATCCAGCACAGCTATATTCTATATGTAATAATTACCTGCACAGCATCCAGCACAGCTATATTCTGTATGTAATAATTACCTGCACAGCATCCAGCACAGCTATATTCTATATACCTGCACAGCATCCAGCACAGCTATATTCTATATGTAATAATTACCTGCACAGCATCCAGCACAGCTATATTCTATTTGTAATAATTACCTGCACAGCATCCAGCACAGCTATATTCTATTTGTAATAATTACCTGCACAGCATCCAGCACAGCTATATTCTATATGTAACAATTACCTGCACAGCATCCAGCACAGCTATCTCCTGATCATGCCCTGCATCCAGCCACCTCTCTTCGATCTGTGACAGTGACTCTGCCCAGCTCTGTGACTCCGCCCAGCGTTAGTCACACAGGCACAGAGTCATAGATCTGGGCTATTATATAGGAGATTTATTTAAACATTTTTTTTATATAATCTTTGCATAAACTAAAAACGGCACCAGTGGTCGCTCTATGAATATCCTATCCATATTTTTACACACACACATACACACATGTGTAAAAATATGGATTTTAGGGGATAATTCCAAGTTGATCACAGCAGGAAATTTTTTAGCAGTTGGGCAAAACCATGTGCACTGCAGGGGGGGTGGGGGAGGGGGGGAGGGGGGGGGGCAGATATAACATGTGCAGAGTGAGATAGATTTGGGTGTGGTGAGTTCAATCTGCAATCTAGATTGCAGTGTAAAAATAAAGCAGCCAGTATTTACCCTGCACAGAAACAAAATAACCCACCCAAATCTAACTCTCTGCAAATGTTATATATGATGGGGGGTGCACATGGTTTTGCCCAACTGCTAAAAAATTTCTTGCTGCGATCAACTTGGAATTACCCCCTTAGTCACAAACATATTTGGCAGCAACAGACGGCACTCACCGGACTTCACATGTAGTAAAAATCATGAGGCAGAAGTACTCAGATTAACGTTTCAGTTGTATTAACTGTCATGTCATTAATCTAAGTACTTCCGCCTCATGATGTTTTCTATATGTGAAGTCTGGTGAGTTCCGCCCGTTGCTGATGAACATATACTGTGTGTGTGTGTGTGTGTGTGTGTATGTATGTATATATATGTCTATATCTATATCTATATATCTATAACCTAAACCTGGCACTCCAGAGTGGTGTGCTGCTCTTGAGCTTGCTCCAGTGCCTAACTTGGGTGGTCATTCTGAGTTGATCTCTCGCTAGCAGTTTTTAGCAGCCGTGCAAACGCTAAGCCGCCGCCATCTGGGAGTGTATTTTAGCTTAGCAGAAGTGCGAACGAAAGGATCGCAGAGTGACTACAAAAAAAAATTGTGCAGTTTCAGAGTAGCTCCAGACCTACTCTTAGCTTGCGATCACTTCAGACTGTTCAGTTCTGGATTTGATGTCACAAACACGCCCTACGTTCCCCCAGCCACACCTGCGTTTTTCCTGGCACGCCTGCGTTTTTCCTGGCACGCCTGCGTTATTCCTGGCACGCCTGCGTTTTTTCGAACACTCCATGAAAACGGTCAGTTGACACCAAGAAATGCCCACTTCATGTCAATCACTCTGCGGTCAGCAGTGCGAAAGAAATGCATTGCTAGACCCTGTGCAAAACAACATCGGCTGTTGTGAAAGTACGTCGCGTGTGCGCCGCATACACATGCGCAGAAGTGCCGTTTTTTAGCTTCATCACTGCGCAGCGAACATTTTTAGCTAGCGATCAACTCGGAATGACCCCCTTGGTTCAAATAGACAATAAGTACTGATATTCAGTAGGCAGTACTCAGGAGACTGGTCATTGCGGTGAATAAATTCTATTTAACACATCGTTATCCTACATATGTTTCGGGCCTCCGCCCATCGTCAGGGACAAACAGTGTAATAAAGAAATGTGTAAACATATATACCTAATATTCAGGGCAATAGCCCTTTTCTCAAGCAACCACATCAAATGCTGGACAAAACAAACATACAACACTTACCCCACCTAAATACCACAACAAAATCAATTGGAATGTTTTTGGCTAGGCAGTTTGTCTTGAGCTTTGTGCCCTGTGTCCCTGTCATTAGAGGACAGCGATGTATACAAAGCTAAGAGACTATAATAGATAGCGGCTTCGTCAAACAGTGACAGCGATTTTGCCTTAGCCGATTCTGACGGTTCACAAGAAGCACAAGCCATCCCTTTAGAACAGGCAGCCTCTCAGCCTTCAAAAACAAAAGGGCGCCCACCCGCCGGGGTGGTCAGAACACGAGACTCAAGAGATCGGGCTGTGAAAAACAAGACCTAGTGGTCAACTTATCCAAGCGCATCCTCACCCCAGTTAAAACACAAGTTCTTAACCATGGATTGTCTTTTGTCCCTACTAATTCACACAACGAGCTGTCTTGGAAAGTCGATCTGTATCAATTTTCACGCAAATTGCGTCAACAAGAATTTTTTGCTGCACATCCATCACAGGATCCAGCACCGACACCTGTTTTCCAACCGTTTTTGAACAAAAGGAGTCAATCCTTGTTTGATCCCCCTTCTTCAAACCCTTCAATCAAATCATACACACGATTGATGGATGAAGCTGTAGACAAATACACCAAGGCGGATCAGAGTCATCACTTCAATCTATCCAAACAGGAATGGACAGCTCTGAAAAATCTGAGCTCTTACACAGACATCATTATTCGCCCCGCCGACAAAGGCGGTGGCGTAGTTGTCTTAGATTTTGCATACTATAAGTCAGAGATCCTGACTCAATTATCCGACACCAACACTTACAGTTTACTGAGCTCCGACCCCACTATTGCTTACAAACAGGAACTCGATAACCTCCTAATATCAGCACACTCTCAACAGTTGATTTCAGACAAGCTTCACAAGGCCCTGGTTCAGAAACACCCGGTAGTGCCGGTCCTGTTTACCGTACCTAAAATTCACAAAAACCTACAGTCGCCTCCTGGCCGTCCTATCATCTTGGCCCGCCAGTCTCTATACCAACCCATCTCGCAATTTCTGGACAGCATATTGCAACCTTTTAGTGCTCAAACAATCTTCCTGCTTGAAGGACACTACCTCCTTTCTGTGTATCTTGGAAGCTTTCGGTCCAGTTCCTGAAGGGGCATTGCTCTGTACAGTCGACATATGTAGCCTGTATACCAGCATACCGCACACTGATGGCTTAGCAGCCATGAGGCTGTTTCTGATTGAAGAAAAAATGACAGATGTGGATCTAGATCTATTTATGAATCTATTAGAGCTGACCCTTGCCAGGAACTATTTCCTTTTTGATGCCAGCTTTTACCAACAAAGGACCGGGTGTGCGATGGGCAGTAACGTGGCCCCGTCGTATGCCAATGTTTATATGCTTAAGGAGGAGATAGGGATGTTCTTCCATGACCAGATAACGGCAACGTCAATTGCACTATTTACTAGATATATAGACGATTTGTTCATTATTTGGACAGGGGGCGAGACTGCGTTGAAGTCGTTATTAGAATCAATCAACACCAGGACTTCACCTATAAGAATTACGTACCAGTGGTCTCCTACCTCCATCAATTATCTAGACGTTCTGGTCACAGTGCAATCTGGTAAACTACACACGAGTGTCTACCACAAACCAACGGACAAAAACACCCTCCTTCAAGCCAACAGCCACCATCCCCGGTCACTGAAGCAGGGTCTTCCCAGGTCGCAAATGATAAGGGTAGCCCGCATCCACAGTCAGTCGGCGAATCTGGAGGGCGAACTGGACAAGATGATCATCAAGTTCATCGCCCGGGGCTACGATTGTTCTTCGCTGGAAGCCACCAAAAGAGAGATTTTGACAATACCTCGCAGCACTCTACTGCAGGCCAAAAGCAAATCAGTGGGCAGTAGGGTACCTTGGACCACGACATTTGATACCTCCAGTCCCATCCTTACTCGAGCAAGTCGGGCGTTGTGGCCCATAGTCTCCACCGACGCATCTTTGCCTTTTAAACATAAAACTCCCATGATGTGCTATAGAAGAGGCCGCAACATTCGCGATATGTTGGTACATACCGACATCACCAACTTTCCCAAAGCCACCGCCGGGCCTCTGAAGGACACTTTCATCACCAAGAAACCAGGTTGCTACTGCTGCCTGGGTTGTACCACGTGCACGCATATGCTGATGGGCTCTGTGTTCAAATCACCTTCATCTGACAAAATAATACGTATACGCCACATGGTGACATGTACCTCGACATACATCATCTACCTGATAACATGCCCGTGCGGCCTGTGCTACGTGGGCAAAACCATCAGATCCCTACATGAGCGTATGGCATTGCACCGGTCCGCGATAAAAGCAGCACTAGCGGGAAAGGCATCTGACCAACCTGTGGCCAGGCATTTTTTCGAAGCCCAACACCCCTTATCTGGCCTCAAGCATATCATCATTGACCATATACCGAGATCATTACGTGGGGGAGATAGAGAGGGCCAGCTCCTCAGGAAGGAAGCCTCCTGGATATATAATTTGGGCACGATTCATCCAGCTGGACTAAACGAGAGGATCATTTGGAGAACGTTTGATGAACATTTTTCCAGCTGCCAGAGATAGTGACTATCCATTCTTTCCACAGCAGGGGAGCATGTTGCATTTTTTTGCTGGACAATACTTGTTTATTTATCTATTATAGTCTCTTAGCTTTGTATACATCACTGTCCTCTAATGACAGGGACACAGGACACAAAGCTCAAGCATGTCCACCTTCGGGCTTCACTCTAAGGGCACTGATCCTAACTTACACAGTTCATTAGTATGAACTTCTTTCACCATCGGTAATCAGGATTCAGGCTATTAGGCACCTTACGGTCCAACTCCCGCACTCACAGGTCGCTTTAGTACATTTATTTTCCGGTGACACTACATACTAGGACCTTAGCTGTTAATTGGCACTGTGGCTTCATTGCTTTTTATTGCTTTTTATTACTCTTTACACTGTTCTTTCTCACAGCCGCACGGACGCTGCCACTGTTTCCCGGCGTTGCCTAGCAACCAGCCGGCTCTGACACAGCCCAGACGCGACTGCACGTCATCACTGGGCGCACTCTCTCCTCTGCAGCGTGACACGGGGCGGCAATGAACACTGGGTTCGGCGGGTCTCTTCCTTTATAAGGTGAGTTTTTCTCTTTTTCACATTTCTATCACACATCTTGACAAAGGGGTTAAAATCCCCGAAACGTTGATGTTTATTTCATTGATGTTTTGAATACAAGCATTGATTTCTTGTAAGACCCTGAGTGCCGCGGATTATTTCTCCGTATATATATATTAGTGATGTGCACCGGAAATTTTTCGGGTTTTGTGTTTTGGTTTTGGGTTCGGTTCCGCGGCCGTGTTTTGGGTTCGAACGTGTTCTGGCAAAACCTCACCGATTTTTTTTTGTCGGATTCGGTTGTTTTTTTTGGATTCGGGTGTTTTTTTCAAAAAACCCTAAAAAACAGCTTAAATCATAGAATATGGGGTTAATTTTGATCCCATAGTATTATTAACCTCAATAACCATAATTTACACTCATTTCCAGTCTATTCTGAACACCTCACACCTCACAATATTATTTTAAGTCCTAAAATTTGCACCGAGGTCGCTGGATGGCTAAGCTAAGCGACACAAGTGGCCGACACAAACACCTGGCCCATCTAGGAGTGGCACTGCAGTGTCACGCAGGATGGCCCTTCCAAAAAATACTCCCCAAACAGCACATGACGCAAAGAAAAAAAGAGGCGCAATGAGGTAGCTGTGTGAGTAAGCTAAGCGACCCTAGTGGCCGAGACAAACACCTGGCCCATCTAGGAGTGGCACTGCAGTGTCACGCAGGATGGCCGTTCCAAAAAATACTTCAAAAACAGCACATGACGCAAAGAAAAAAAGAGGCGCAATGAGGTAGCTGTGTTAGTAAGCTAAGCGACCCTAGTGGCCGACACAAACACCTGGCCCATCTCACGCAGGATGGCCCTTCCAAAAAATACTCCCCAAACAGCACATGACGCAAAGAAAAAAAGAGGCGCAATGAGGTAGCTGTGTGAGTAAGCTAAGCGACCCTAGTGGCCGACACAAACACCTGGCCCATCTCACGCAGGATGGCCCTTCCAAAACATACTCCCCAAACAGCACATGACGCAAAGAAAAAAAGAGGTGCAATGAGGTAGCTGTGTGAGTAAGCTAAGCGACCCTAGTGGCCGACACAAACACCTGGCCCATCTAGGAGTGGCACTGCAGTGTCACGCAGGATGGCCCTTCCAAAAAATACTCCCCAAACAGCACATGACGCAAAGAAAAAAAGAGGCGCAATGAGGTAGCTGTGTGAGTAACTAAGCGACCCTAGTGGCCGACACAAACACCTGGCCCATCTCACGCAGGATGGCCCTTCCAAAAAATACTCCCCAAACAGCACATGACGCAAAGAAGAAAAAAAAGAGGTGCAATGAGGTAGCTGTGTGACTAAGCTAAGCGACCCTAGTGGCCGACACAAACACCTGGCCCATCTAGGAGTGGCACTGCAGTGTCACGCAGGATGGACCTTCCAAAAAATACTCCCCAAACAGCACATGACGCAAAGAAAAATGAAAGAAAAAAGAGGTGCAAGATGGAATTGTCCTTGGGCCCTCCCACCCACCCTTATGTTGTATAAACAGGACATGCACACTTTAACCAACCCATCATTTCAGCGACAGGGTCTGCCACACGACTGTGACTGAAATGACTGGTTGGTTTGGGCCCCCACCAAAAAAGAAGCAATCAATCTCTCCTTGCACAAACTGGCTCTACGGAGGCAAGATGTCCACCTCATCATCATCCTCCGATTCATCACCCCTTTCACTGTGTACATCCCCCTCCTCACAGATTATTAATTCGTCCCCACTGGAATCCACCATCTCAGATCCCCGTGTACTTTCTGGAGGCAATTGCTGCTGGTGAATGACTCCATGGAGGAATTGATTATAATTCATTTTAATGAACATCATCTTCTCCACATTTTCTGGAAGTAACCTCGTACGCCGATTGCTGACAAGATGAGCGGCGGCACTAAACACTCTTTCGGAGTACACACTGGAGGGAGGGCAACTTAGGTAGAATAAAGCCAGTTTGTGCAAGGGCCTCCAAATTGCCTCTTTTCCCTGCCAGTATACGTACGGACTGTCTGACGTGCCTACTTGGATGCGGTCACTCATATAATCCTCCACCATTCTTTCAATGGTGAGAGAATCATATGCAGTGACAGTAGACGACATGTCAGTAATCGTTGGCAGGTCCTTCAGTCCGGACCAGATGTCAGCATCAGCAGTCGCTCCAGACTGCCCTGCATCACCGCCAGCGGGGGGGCTCGGAATTCGTAGCCTTTTCCTCGCACCCCCAGTTGCGGGAGAATGTGAAGGAGGAGATGTTGACAGGTCGCGTTCCGCTTGACTTGACAATTTTCTCACCAGCAGTTCTTTGAACCCCTGCAGACTTGTGTCTGCAGGATAGAGAGATCCAACGTAGGTTTTAAATCTAGGATCGAGCACGGTGGCCAAAATTTAGTGCTCTGATTTCAACAGATTGACCACACGTGAATCCTGGTTAAGCTAATTAAGGGCTCCATCCACAAGTCCCACATGCCTAGCGGAATCGCTCTGTTTTAGCTCCTCCTTCAATGCCTCCAGCTTCTTCTGCAAAAGCCTGATGAGGGGAATGACCTGACTCAGGCTGGCAGTGTCTGAACTGACTTCACGTGTGGCAAGTTCAAAGGGCAGCAGAACTTTGCACAACGTTGAAATCATTCTCCACTGCGCTCAGGTGCATTCCCCCTCCTTTGCCTATATCGTGGGCAGATGTATAGGCTTGAATGGCCTTTTGTTGCTCCTCCATCCTCTGAAGCATATAGAGGGTTGAATTCCACCTCGTTACCACCTCTTGCTTCAGATGATGGCAGGGCAGGTTCAGGTTTTTTTGGTGGTGCTCCAGTCTTCTGTAGTTCGGTGCCTGCATGCCAAAAGTGGCCCGCAATTCTTCTGGCCACCGACAGCATCTCTTGCACGCCCCTGTCATTTTTTAAATAATTCTGCACCACCAAATTCAAGGTATGTGCAAAACATGGGACGTGCTGGAATTTGCCCAGATGTAATGCACGCACAATATTGCTGGCGTTGTCCGATGCCACAAATCCCCTGGAGAGTCCAATTGGGGTAAGCCATTCTGCGATGATCTTCCTCAGTTGCCGTAAGAGGTTTTCAGCTGTGTGCGTATTCTGGAAAGCGGTGATACAAAGCATAGCCTGCCTAGGAACGAGTTGGCGTTTGCGAGATGCTGCTACTGGTGCCGCCGCTGCTGTTCTTACAGCGGGAGGCAATACATCTACCCAGTGGGCTGTCACAGTCATGTAGTCCTGAGACTGCCCTGCTCCACTTGTCCACATGTCCGTGGTTAAGTGGACATTGGGTACAACTGCATTTTTTAGGACACTGGTGAGTCTTTTTCTGACGTCCGTGTACATTCTCGGTATCGCCTGCCTAGAGAAGTGGAACCTAGATGGTATTTGGTAACGGGGGCACACTACCTCAAGAAATTGTCTAGTTCCCTGTGACCTAACGGCGGATACCGGACGCACGTCTAACACCAACATAGTTGTCAAGGCCTCAGTTATCCGCTTTGCAACAGGATGACTGCTGTGATATTTCATCTTCCTCGCAAAGGTCTGTTGGACAGTCAATTGCTTACTGGAAGTAGTACAAGTGGTCTTCCGACTTCCCCTCTGGGATGACGATCGACTCCCAGCAGCAACAACAGCAGCACCAGCAGCAGTAGGCGTTACACTCAAGGATACATCGGAGGAATCCCAGGTAGGAGAGGACTCGTCAGACTTGCCAGTGACATGGCCTGCAGGACTATTGGCTTTCCTGGGTAAGGAGGAAATTGACACTGAGGGAGTTGGTGGTGTGGTTTGCGCGAGCTTGGTTACAAGAGGAAGGGATTTACTGGTCAGTGGACTGCTTCCGCTGTCGCCCAAAGTTTTTGAACTTGTCACTGACTTATTATGAATGCGCTGCAGGTGACGTATAAGGGAGGATGTTCCGAGGTGGTTAACGTCCTTACTTCTACTTATTACAGCTTGACAAAGGCAACACACGGCTTGACACCTGTTGTCCGCATTTCTGTTGAAATACTTCCACACTGAAGAGCTGATTTTTTTGGTATTTTCACCAGGCATGTCAATGGCCATATTACTCCCATGGACAACAGGTGTCTCCCCGGGTGCCTGACTTAAACAAACCACCTCACCATCAGAATCCTCCTTGTCAATTTCCTCCCCAGCGCCAGCAACACCCATATCCTCATCCTTGTGTACTTCAACACTGACATCTTCAATTTCACTACCAGGAACTGGACTGCGGGTGCTCCTTTCAACACTTGCAGGGGGCGTGCAAATGGTGGAAGGCGCAAGCTTTTCCCGTCCAGTGTTGGGAAGGTCAGGCATCGCAACCGACACAATTGGACTCTCCTTTGGGATTTGTGATTTCGAAGAACGCACAGTTCTTTGCTGTGCTTTTGCCGCAAGTCTTCTTTTTTCTAGCGAGAGGATGAGTGCTTCCATCCTCATGTGAAGCTGAACCACTAGCCATGAACATAGGCAAGGTCCTCAGCCGTTCCTTGCCACTCCGTGTCGTAAATGACATATTGGCAAGTTTACGCTTCTCCTCAGACGCTTTTAATTTTGATTTTTGGGTCATTTTTTTACTGATCTTTTGTGTTTTGGATTTTACATGCTCTGTACTATGACATTGGGCATCGGCCTTGGCAGACGACGTTGATGGCATTTCATTGTTTCGGCCATGACTAGTGGCAGCAGCTTCAGCACGAGGTGGAAGTGGATCTTGATCTTTCCCTATTTTTTTAACCTCCACATTTTTGTTCTCCATATTTTGCGCACAACTAAAAGCCACCACAGGTATACAATGTAGATGGATGGATAGTATACTATTATTACTTATACTTATGGACGACGAGTGACGACACAGAGGTAGGTACAGCCGTGGCCTACCGTACTGCTGCTTAGTGCTTATATATATAATATACTGTATAACGGACCTGGTGGACACTGTCAGCAGACTGCTAAACAAACTAGTATGAAGAAAGAATAAAAAACACCACAGGTATACAATGTAGATGGATGGATAGTATAGTATTACTTATACTTATGGACGACGAGTGCACTGACGACACAGAGGTAGGTACAGCCGTGGCCTACCGTCAGTGTTGGACTGGGACATGAAGGGCCCACCGGGGGGTATGCAGTGTTAGGGGCCCGTACTTAAGGGTGTGGCCAGCCTCCACAGAGGCTTGAAATACACAATAGTATAGTGCAGTGTAATTCAACATATCTACAATGTATAATACAAGTGCACAGTCTGAAACCTGATCCCTAGAGGAAGGAGTGGGCACTCAGGCAGTGGGGCCTACCGGTGGTTTCCCTGGTACCCCTGTGGGCCAGTTCGACCCTGCCTACCGTACTGCTGCTTAGTGCTTATATATATAATATACTGTATAACAGACCTGGTGGACACTGTCAGCAGACTGCTAAACAAACTAGTATGAAGAAAGAAAAAAAAAACACCACAGGTATACAATGTAGATGGATGGATAGTATAGTATTACTTATACTTATGGACGTTGAGTGCACTGACGACACAGAGGTAGGTACAGCCATGGCCTACCGTACTGCTGCTTAGTGCTTATATATATAATATACTGTATAACGGACCTGGTGGACACTGTCAGCAGACTGCTAAACAAACTAGTATGAAGAAAGAAAAAATAAACACCACAGGTATACAATGTAGATGGATGGATAGTATAGTATTACTTAAACTTATGGACGACGAGTGCACTGACGACACAGAGGTAGGTACAGCCGTGGCCTACCGTACTGCTGCTTAGTGCTTATATATATAATATACTGTATAACGGACCTGGTGGACACTGTCAGCAGACTGCTAAACAAACTAGTATGAAGAAAGAAAAAAAAAAACACCACAGGTATACAATGTAGATGGATGGATAGTATAGCATTACTTATACTTATGGACGACGAGTGCACTGACAACACAGAGGTAGGTACAGCCATGGCCTACCGTACTGCTGCTTAGTGCTTATATATATATAATATACTGTATAACGGACCTGGTGGACACTGTCAGCAGACTGCTAAACAAACTAGTATGAAGAAAGAAAAAAAAAAACACCGCAGGTATACAATGTAGATGGATGGATAGTATTAGTATTACTTATACTTATGGACGACGAGTGCACTGACGACACAGAGGTAGGTACAGCTGTGGCCTACCGTACTGCTGCTTAGTGCTTATATATATAATATACTGTATAATGGACCTGGTGGACACTGTCAGCAGATTGCTAAACAAACTAGCATGAAGAAAGAAAAAAGAAACACCACAGTGTTTTTCAGGCAGACAAACGTATACTGGACTGGTGGTCACTGTCAGCAAAACTGTGCACTGTACTCCTGCTATAACTGCTCCCCAGTCCCCACAATTAGGCAGTGTTTGCAGTGCACTCAGCACAGATATATCATGCAGCAGTGCAGCACACTGAGTGAGCACAGATATGGTGGAGAAATTTTTTCAGGCAGAGAAACAAAGGATTAAACTAATCAAAACCCTGCACTGTACTCCCTAACAGCTGCTCCCTGTCCCCCCAATTATAACTAACTAAGTCACTTTGTGTTCTACTATAACGGAGAGGACACCAGCCACGTCCTCTCCCTATCAATCTCAATGCACGTGTGAAAATGGCGGCGACGCGCGGCTCCCTTATATAGAATCCGAGTCTCACGAGAATCCGACAGCGGGATGATGACGTTCGGGCGCGCTCGGGTTAACCGAGCAAGGCGGGAGGATCCGAGTCGCTCGGACCTGTGTAAAAAAAAAGTGAAGTTCGGGCGGGTTCGGATTCCGAGGAACCGAACCCGCTCATCACTAGTATATATGTCTGCACATTTCTTTATAACACTTTTGTCAATGACGATGGGCGGAGGCCCGAATCATGTGTAGGATAACGATGTGTTAAATAGAATTTATTCACCGCAATGACCAGTCTCCTGAGGGCCGCAACTTGTGTGCATGTTATCAGGCCAAAATCTCCAGGGTATGTAAACTTTTGATCAGGGTCATTTGGGTCGTTTCTGTTGTCATTATGATTTAAAAAGAGTAAACACAGTTGTTTGACAATAAATGGCTTCACCCAACCGCTAACCATGAGAGAAAGAAAAGTTTGTGAGTTATCATTCATATTCTCTGACAAATGGCCAGAAAATCACAAATTCTGCTAGGGTATGTAAACTTATGAGCACAACTGTATATATATATATATATTTATTTGTGTGTATGTATGTATGTATGTATGTATAAAGTAAATTCCAAATAAATCAGTATGGTCAGCAACCTGTGTGCCTTTGCTCAAATGTATAGTCCCCAATGATAATGGAAGAAACCCAATCCATATATGGCACGTCAGATATTTTCAAGACATAGGATCTTATACAGTAAGGATTGCAAATTCTGCTTTTTAGCTGAATTATCAATTCTGTGAATCGCATGCTGTGGGCCGCCCATCACTGGGCAAGGCCTCCCAGCATGCAGCCCACCCACTGTGATCACGCTGAAATAGCGATTGTGCCACAACTTCAGCATGATCGCAAAAATTGTGGATGCCTCCTGCCGGCGCAGCCTGGTTGCAACACTCGATGCTAGAAAGTGACGCCAACCTGATGCTTTAAAAAAACGTATGTAAAATATACGTTTTGGTAAGAACTTAGCGTGGATAATAGTATTTCTCCTAAGTCCACAGGTTCCACAGGATAACAATGGGATATGATGGAGCGACAGCAGATTGGCACAAAACGATCAAAAGCGTTCCGGACTCCCAGGATGCAACGGGCCTGTCCAGATATCCCCGCCCACTGGTTCAGGCAAATCAGTTGTATTCCAAAGCACAAGGCACGAGCATCATGTAGAGCCCTAATCAGGCGAGAAGTACACACATACACACCCTTCTATATTAGAAGGAAGAGGTGAGTGAGTAGAAGGATCCTCAAATCAGGTGCGTCAGGGTGGGATCCCTGTGGAACCTGTGGACTTAGGAGAAATACCGTTATTCACGGTAAGTTCTTACCATAACGTATATTTCTCCAGCAGGGTCCACAGGTTATCCACAGGATAACAATGGGATTTCCCAAAGCAATTTAGTGGTGGGGACGCTTCTGATTGGACAGGAGAACCTTACGCCCGAATTCAGCGTCATGAGAGGCAAAAGTGACCAAAGCATAATGTCTAATGAATGTGTTAATGGAAGACCATGTGGCTGCCTTACATATCTGTTCTGCTGAAGCATCATGTTGTGCTGCCCATGAAGGACCTACCTTACGAGTATAGTGAGCAGAGACATTAGCTGGAATAGGGAGATCAGCTTGAGAATATGCTTCTGAAATCGTCATTCGAAGCAATCTTGCCAGCGTCTATTTAGTAGCAGGCCATCCTGTCTTGTGAAATCCGTAGAAAATGAAGAGAGAATCTGTCTTTCTGATGGCACTGGTACGATCCACGTAGATCCTTAATGCCCGGACTACATCCAGCGACGCTTCTCCCGCAGACAGTCCCACTACCTGAAAAGCCGGGACCACAATTTCTTCATTAAGGTGGAATTTAGACACCACCTTCGGAAGGTGCTTGGAGAGAGATAAACTAGCAGCCAATCAGCTCCTGTCATTTTTCAAACCCAGCCTGTAACATAGCTGATTGGCTGGTACTTTATCTGTATATCACCTTAAGTCTAAGGCTTGGTATATCTCCCCCTCTGACAGTTAGGGGCTGATTGGTTGGTACATTTGGATCTATGTATAAAGCCTAGGATTAAGTGGATGGAGATAAAATGCCAGCCAATCAGCTCCTAACTGCCATGTTATAGGCTGTGTGTTAAAAAATGACAGTTATGTGCTGATTGTTCAGTAGTTTATCTCCATTCACTTTATCTCTCTCTCCAAGTCTTAGTACATAGACCTTTTATCTCTCTCCAAACTTTCATGAATCTCCCACAAAGTGTAAGGCAGAACATATAGCTAATGCGCAGCTAACGCCAACTGCCGCCTGCATGCCACACAGGGTGAGAGGACATAGCGGGAGATTTATCTCAGCTTGGAGAAAGGTAATGTGGGGAGAGATAAAGTACCAGCCAGTCAGCTCCTAACCGTCATTTTTAATGACAGTTGGAAGCTGATCGCTTGGTACTTCATCTCTCTCCAATCTTTGATAAATCAGTCCCTTAGATTGGAATCACCATCCCCAAAATCTCACTTACCTTGATCTCTGTGACAACTCCACCTACTCTGATCCTCCAGGAGCCATCTCAAATGCCTCCCGCTCATCTCCAGATGTTCAATAAATCCACAAAATAAAAAGCTAAAATAAAAAAAATCTTCAGGAAAAGCACAGATATTATAGTGCTCTGAACAATGGGATATAATGCCGGAAGTTTTATACTAGTTGTAAAAAACAAACTAGATCGCTCTTCCGAGGCCAGATTAAAGCATCAGCAACAAATGCTTCCACCGCAGAATGGCACTGATGCTACTGTGTGCTGGGGTTTTCTAACTGCCGTTGTGTGGCAAAATGGCCTACCTGCCCTCACACTGCAGTCAGGTGGCCATATTTCTTACTGGCATGGAGAAACCAGCTGCTGAGTATCTGTATTCCTATGAATTGTGCGAACTATTGTTGCTAACTATTTTACACAATTTCTCTAACGTCCTAGTGGATGCTGGGACTTCCTTAAGGACCATGGGGAATAGCGGCTCCGCAGGAGACTGGGCACAAAGTAAAAGCTTTAGGACTAGCTGGTGTGCACTGGCTCCTCCCCCTATGACCCTCCTCCAAGCCTCAGTTAAGATTTTGTGCCCGGCCGAGAAGGGTGCAATCTAGGTGGCTCTCCTGAGCTGCTTAGAAGTAAAAGTATATTTAGGTTTTTTATTTTCAGTGAGTCCTGTTGGCAACAGGCTCACTGCAACGCGGGACTAAGGGGAGAAGAAGCGACCTCACCTGCGTGCAGGATGGATTGGGCTTCTTGGCTACTGGACATTAGCTCCAGAGGGACGATCACAGGTTCAGCCTGGATGGGTCCCGGAGCCGCGCCGCCGGCCCCCTTACAGATGCTGAAGAACGAAGAGGTCCGGTGAAAGCGGCGGCAGAAGACGTTCCTGTCTTCAGGATAAGGTAGCGCACAGCACTGCAGCTGTGCGCCATTGCTCTCAGCACACTTCACACTCCGGTCACTGAGGGTGCAGGGCGCTGGGGGGGGGAGCGCCCTGAGACGCAATAAAACATGAAATACCTTATGTGGCAAAAAGAAATACATCACATATAGCTCCTGGGCTATATGGATGTATTTTATCCCCTGCCAGTTTTCCAGAAAAAGCGGGAGAAAAGGCCGCCGAGAAGGGGGCGGAGCCTATTCTCCTCAGCACACCAGCGCCATTTTCCCTCACAGCTCCGCTGGAAGGACAGCTCCCTGACTCTCCCCTGCAGTACACTACGGTAACAGGGTGGAAACAAGAGAGGGGGGGGGCACTATTTGGCAAAATATAACAGAATAAGCAGCTATTTAAGGGTAACACTTAGATAAGGTTACCCTTATACATATATAGCGCTCTGGTGTGTGCTGGCAAGTCTCCCTCTGTCCCCCCAAAGGGCTAGTGGGGTCCTGTCCTCTATCAGAGCATTCCCTGTGTGTGTGCTGGGTGTCGGTACGATTGTGTCGACATGTATGAAGAGGAAAATGAGGTGGAATCAGAGCAATTGCCTGTGTTAGTGATGTCACCCCCTAGGGAGTCGACACCTGACTGGATGGTCGTGTTTAAAGAATTGCGTGATAGTGTTAGTACTTTGCAGAAAACTGTCGACGACATGAGACAGCCGGCAAATCAATTAGTGCCGGTCCAGGCGTCTCAGGCACCGTCAGGGGCGCTAAAACGCCCGCTACCTCAGGTGGTCGACACAAACCCAGACACGGATACTGAGTCCAGTGTCGACGGTGAGGAAACGAACGTAATGTCCAGTAGGGCCACACGTTACATGATCACAGCTATGAGGGAGGTTTTACATATTTCTGACACTACAAGTACCACAAAAAGGGGTATTATGTGGGGTGTGAAAAAACTGCCTGTGGTTTTTCCTGAGTCAGATGAATTAAATGAGGTGTGTGATAAAGCGTGGGTTTCCCCCGATAAAAAACTGCTAATTTCTAATAAATTATTGGCACTATATCCTTTCCCGCCAGAGGTTAGGGCACGTTGGGAAACCCCCCCTAGGGTAGATAAAGCGCTCACACGCTTATCAAAACAAGTGGCGTTGCCGTCTCCAGATACGGCCGCCCTCAAGGAACCAGCTGATAGAAGGCTGGAAAATGTCCTGAAAAGTATATACACACATACTGGTGTTATACTACGACCTGCGATTGCCTCAGCCTGGATGTGTAGTGCTGGGGTGGCTTGGTCAGAATCCCTGACTGAAAATATTGATACCCTGGATAGGGACACTATATTATTAACTTTAGAGCATTTAAAGGATGCTTTACTATATATACGAGATGCACAGAGGGATATTTGCACCCTGGCATCAAGAGTAAGTGCGATGTCCATTTCGGCCAGGAGAGCTTTATGGACACGACAGTGGTCAGGTGATGCGGATTCAAAACGACATATGGAAGTATTGCCGTATAAAGGGGAGGAGTTATTTGGGGTTGGTCTATCGGACCTGGTGGCCACTGCAACTGCTGGAAAATCCACCTTTTTTACCTCATGTCGCCTCTCAACAGAAAAAGACACAGTCTTTTCAAAATCAGTCCTTTCGTTCCCATAAGGGCAGGCGGGCAAAAGGCCACTCCTTTTTGCCCAGGGGCAGAGGAAGAGGGAAAAATCTGCATCAGGCAGCCCCTTCCCAGGAGCAGAAGCCCGGCCCCGCTTCTACAAAAGCTTCAGCATGACGCTGGGGCTTTACAAGCGGACTCAGGCACGGTGGGGGCCCGTCTCAAAAATGTCAGCGCGCAGTGGGCTCACTCGCAAGTGGACCCTTGGATCCTGCAGGTAGTATCTCAGGGTTACAAATTAGAATTCGAGACATCTCCCCCTCGCCGGTTCCTAAAGTCTGCTTTACCAACGTCTCCCTCCGACAGGGAGGCGGTATTGGAAGCCATTCACAAGCTGTATTCCCAGCAGGTGATAATCAAGGTACCCCTCCTGCAACAGGGAAGGGGGTATTATTCCACACTGTTTGTGGTACCGAAGCCGGACGGCTCGGTGAGACCAATTTTAAATCTGAAATCCTTGAACACTTATGTAAAAAGGTTCAAGTTCAAGATGGAGTCACTCAGAGCAGTGATAGCGAACCTGGAGGAAGGGGACTATATGGTATCTCTGGACATCAAAGATGCTTACCTTCATGTCCCAATTTTCCCTTCTCATCAAGGGTACCTCAGGTTTGTGGTACACGACTGTCATTATCAGTTTCAGACGCTGCCGTTTGGATTGTCCACGGCACCCCGGCTCTTTACCAAGGTAATGGCCGAGATGATGATTCTCCTTCGAAAAGAAGGCGTCTTAATTATCCCTTACTTGGACGATCTCCTGATAAGGGCAAGGTCAAGAGAACAGTTAGAAGTCGGAGTAGCACTATCTCAGGTAGTGCTACGTCAGCACGGGTGGATTCTAAATATCCCAAAATCACAGCTGATTCCAACAACACGTTTACTGTTCCTAGGGATGATTCTGGACACAGTCCAGAAAAAGGTGTTTATCCCGGAGGAGAAGGCCAGGGAGTTATCCGAGCTAGTCCGGAACCTCCTAAAACCAGGCCAAGTGTCAGTGCATCAGTGCACGAGAGTCCTGGGAAAGATGGTGGCGTCGTACGACGCGATTCCATTCGGAAGATTCCATGCAAGAACTTTTCAGTGGGATCTGCTGGACAAATGGTCCGGTTCGCATCTTCAGATGCATCAGCGGATAACCCTATCTCCAAGGACAAGGGTGTCTCTCCTGTGGTGGTTACAGAGTGCTCATCTTCTAGAGGGCCGCAGATTCGGCATTCAGGATTGGATGCTGGTGACCACGGATGCCAGCCTGAGAGGTTGGGGAGCGGTCACACAGGGAAGAAATTTCCAGGGCTTGTGGTCAAGCATGGAAACGTCTCTTCACATAAATATCCTGGAACTAAGGGCCATTTACAATGCCCTGTGTCATGCAAGGCCTCTGCTTCAGGGTCAACCGGTATTGATCCAGTCGGACAACATCACGGCTGTCGCCCACGTAAACAGACAGGGCGGCACAAGAAGCAGGAGGGCAATGGCAGAAGCTGCAAGGATTCTCCGCTGGGCGGAAATTCATGTGATAGTACTATCAGCAGTGTTCATTCCGGTAGTGGACAACTGGGAAGCAGACTTCCTCAGCAGACACGACCTCCACCCGGGGGAGTGGGGACTTCACCCGGAAGTCTTCCAAGTGATTGTAAACCGTTGGGAAGAACCAATGGTAGACATGATGGCGTCCCGTCTCAACAAAAAGCTGGACAGATATTGCGCCAGGTCAAGGGACCCTCAGGCAATAGCGGTGGACGCTCTGGTAACACCGTGGGGTGTACCAGTCGGTGTATGTGTTCCCTCCTCTGCCTCTCATACCCAAGGTGCTGAGAATCATAAGAAGGAGAGGAGTAAGAACTATACTCGTGGCTCCGGATTGGCCAAGAAGATCTTGGTACCCGGAACTGCAAGGGATGCTCACGGAGGAACCGTGGCCTCTACCTCTAAGAAAAGACCTGCTTCAGCAGGGTCCTTGTCTGTTCCAAGACTTACCGCGGCTGCGTTTGACGGCATGGCGGTTGAACGCCGGATCCTAAAGGAAAAAGGCATTCCGGATGAAGTCATCCCTACCCTGATCAAAGCCAGGAAGGAAGTAACGGCAAAGCATTATCACCGCATTTGGCGGAAGTATGTTGCGTGGTGTGAGGCCAAGAAGGCCCCTACGGAGGAATTTCAACTGGGTCGGTTCCTACATTTCCTGCAAGCAGGACTGTCTATGGGCCTAAAATTGGGATCCATTAAAGTTCAGATTTCGGCCCTGTCGATCTTCTTCCAGAAAGAACTGGCTTCAGTGCCTGAAGTTCAGACGTTCGTCAAGGGGGTACTGCATATACAGCCTCCTTTTGTGCCTCCAGTGGCACCTTGGGATCTCAATGTAGTGTTGGGATTCCTAAAATCACATTGGTTTGAGCCACTCACCACTGTGGATTTTAAATATCTCACTTGGAAAGTGGTAATGTTGTTAGCCCTGGCTTCTGCCAGGCGTGTCTCAGAATTGGCGGCTTTATCCTATAAAAGCCCTTACCTAATTTTTCATTCAGACAGGGCAGAATTGAGGACTCGTCCTCAATTTCTACCTAAGGTGGTTTCAGCGTTTCACATGAACCAGCCTATTGTGGTGCCTGCGGCTACTAGGGACTTGGAGGACTCCAAGTTGCTGGACGTAGTCAGGGCCCTGAAAATATATGTTTCCAGGACGGCTGGAGTCAGAAAATCTGACTCCCTGTTTATTCTGTATGCACCCAACAAGTTGGGTGCTCCTGCGTCTAAGCAGACGATTGCTCGTTGGATTAGTAGTACAATTCAGCTTGCGCATTCTGTGGCAGGCCTGCCACAGCCAAAATCTGTTAAAGCCCATTCCACAAGGAAAGTGGGCTCATCTTGGGCGGCTGCCCGAGGGGTCTCGGCTTTACAACTTTGCCGAGCAGCTACTTGGTCAGGGGCAAACACATTTGTTAAATTCTACAAATTCGATACCCTGGCTGAGGAGGACCTGGAGTTCTCTCATTCGGTGCTGCAGAGTCATCCGCACTCTCCCGCCCGTTTGGGAGCTTTGGTATAATCCCCATGGTCCTAAAGGAAGTCCCAGCATCCACTAGGACGTTAGAGAAAATAAGAATTTACTTACCGATAATTCTATTTCTCGTAGTCCGTAGTGGATGCTGGGCGCCCATCCCAAGTGCGGATTGTCTGCAATACTTGTATATAGTTATTGTTACAAAAAAATCGGGTTGTTTATTGTTGTGAGCCATCTTTTTAGAGGCTCCTAAGTTTATCATACTGTTAACTGGGTTCAGATCACAGGTTGTACGGTGTGATTGGTGTGGCTGGTATGAGTCTTACCCGGGATTCAAAATCCTTCCTTATTGTGTACGCTCGTCCGGGCACAGTATCCTAACTGAGGCTTGGAGGAGGGTCATAGGGGGAGGAGCCAGTGCACACCAGCTAGTCCTAAAGCTTTTACTTTGTGCCCAGTCTCCTGCGGAGCCGCTATTCCTCATGGTCCCTAAGGAAGTCCCAGCATCCACTACGGACTACGAGAAATAGAATTATCGGCAAGTAAATTCTTATTATTTCTACAAACTTTACAATGAAGCCCAACCCACTACCACATAAGCACCACTCCCTGTAAGGTCACAAAAGACTGTTTGTATGTAATAGTGACAGTGGGCTGGTATGTCTCATGGTAAATTCTGCTCAATCCCAAATCATTACTCTACAGTCTGCAACATACTAATCCATAGGCCCCGATTGATAATGTAATAATTTGCATATTATCTATTATCTGCAGCCTTGCTTATCAATCCTGTGGCTATGGCCAGGAGACAGATCACAGCCGCTAGAACTATCCTCAGCAGGGGCTGCGGAACTGCGCTTCTTCCAGATTCTATCAAATTGAGTGTGACAGGACATAGCTCCGTCGTGACTAAACACATTGGATGCTATCCGCTGGATAGCTGATATCAGTTCAGATAAGGTATCCAGCTTATATTTTTTTTATTTAATAGGATTTTGCTGGCTGCATTCGGCTCGGTTTGGATGTATACTGTACTTTTAATATTTAGCCACAAGATGGCAGCATTTACAGCACATTGGTGTTAGTAATGGTAAGGTAACTATTTCTTTTTATTTTCTATATATATTTTATTTCCATATATATTATTGTATATTGTTTACCTGGTTCATATTACATTATGGTATGTCGTTTCACACACTATATATATATATATATATATATATATATATATATATATAGAAAGAAATTGGAGCACTCACCAGTCTCAATATTCAAATATGCACCAGATTTATTTATATTGACAGCATAATTCAGCTGTGCCTTACAGCCTATATGGTAACAGATGTACCTTCCAGCATACAGGGTATCTCAAACGTTTTCGGTCCTTGCAGACCATCATCAGGAGATATTCAATGATATTCAAAGAAAGCTGTCTTAACCATCCAACAATCCATCAGCTGCATATCTGGCCATGCCTCACCGGCTCCTTAAATACCCTAAAGTTCAAAAATTTGCGCCAATACGGCGTCATAGTGACCTCATTGTGTGGGCGGAGCCACCCAAACCACACTGAACTGTCACCATTAAGTATATATCAAATATATTAGACCTTACCCATTATGCCTTACAGGTAGCGTTTTCACCAACATATAATCAGTAGCCACGTCACAATCAGACCACATCTCACCCTTTAGTTTTTACTTTTACCTACGGGAGGATTTAACCCACCGCCGGAGACCGCATCGCTGCTTCCTGGGTCCCGTGAGCCGCAACACGTGACAACAAGTCACGTGATAGCGGAAATGACGTTCCGCTCTTGGTTACTATGAGACCGAAGGACGCTGTACTGTTACACAGGCCCTGTAAGTCGCTGTATGTCACAACCGGACAAATAATCGCGGGAGTAACACGCTACAATCAATTACTAAGTGGCCACCAAAGCGATCAATTCTTCAAGATTTTGAGTGTACAAGTAATAATGGTTGCTTAACAATCATACTGTTAGATCATATCTAGATCTCACAGCCAGTCACGTAATAACGAAAGTCACGAACTACATTCAGCTGCTAGGTAACTACCAAATCGATAGACCTGTCAGGACTTTGGGTGTACAAACACTATTGGTCACTTTAGCAACCATATCAATAAATGCAATATCGCAACCTTAAGAAAGGCTGCTATCAAACAAAGACGTATATTTTATTAATTTCTTAAAAGGGGGAAGGACATAATTCTTTAATAAAATAGGGAAAGGAGCCGGTGAAACATCGCGGACAGTATGACACACATATCCAAACAAATACTTAACCACTAAATAAATTCTTAAACTAAAGATTATATCATCAGATGAAAGACAATACCTGTCCACCTGTGACCTATCCAAAAAGTCGATATATATCTTTAGTTTAATACTATAAAAGTTACATTAATATTTTTTCATTTTTCATTTTTTATTTTTTTAAATTTTTTTCTTTTTTTCTCTAAAAGTGTAATTTAGAATTATTATTTAGAAGTGCATTGGTCCTATAAAAATTATCTTAAGAACACCCCTAATGAGTTGTTTTCATTAAGTCCATGCGGGGCCAGTGTCCCTAACCTAAAAATCCATCTAGCTTCCAGTTTCTTTAGGATCAAAGCACGATCACCTCCTCGTATAGGGTCTGGTACCCAATCGATCAATCTGCATCTAAGTGCGGAGACTTGATGGCCTGCTGTCAGGAAATGTTGGGCCACAGGTTTATCTGTCCATCCTGAGATCACTGCCTGATGAATAGAGCTCCTGTGGTTCGCCATTCGTTCTCTAAAACTGCAAGTGGTCATTCCAACGTAGGCTAAGCCACAAGGGCATAAGAGCATGTAAACTACAAAACTCATTCTGCAGTGCAATTTATAGCGAATCTGAATTGGACTTCCAGTATGTGGATGTGGAAATGTGCTCCCAGGCAGTAATGATCGACACGTTACACATCCCGCACATTTAAAGCATCCAGGTTTTCTAGAATTTAGCCATGTGCTGTCTTCACGTGGCACGAAAGAACGTCCCGGCTGCATCAAAATCTGCTTGAGGTTCCTACCGCGCCGGTAAGCCATCATTGGTGAGTTATTCATAGTGCCCTTAAACTTTGGCTCAGATTGAATAATCGGCCAGTGTTTTTTGATGGTTTTAGCAATCATGGGAGACCTATCGTCATATTGCGTTACAAAGATCATTCGTCCTTGTTGACGATCTCGTTTCTGAGTCAGTCTCATCCGTGCTTTATCTTTATTTAGACAGCTTTCTATGACAGACTTCTTGTATCCCCTCTCCAGGAACCGCTCTTTCATCTGGGTGATCTGCAACTCAGCCTTTGCAGAATCCGTATTATTGCGGAATACCCTCATAAACTGGGATATCGGGAGGCTTGCTTTAAGGGCGGGCGGATGATTACTGGTTGCATATAAAAACGTGTTTCTGTCCGTCTCTTTTCGAAATAGGGTCGTGCCCAGTTTCTTTCCCACACGAAAAACTGTCACATCCAGGAAGTTAATAGATTCGGAGTCACATACCCCAGTAAATCGGACTGTGGATTCTAAATTATTTAACTCATCTAACATTAGAAAAAACTCTCCCTTGGTGCCATTCCATAAAAGGAATATGTCATCTATATACCTTTTATAATATTGTATTTTACAACCAAACTTAGGAAGAATATTCATTGTCTCATAATCATGCATAAGTATACCCGCGTACATCGGGGCCACATTTGAACCCATAGCGGTCCCCGAGTGCTGGATATAATAGTCGCCTTGATAAGAAAAATGATTATGTATTAATATCAGTTCCAGCAATTCAAGGATACATTCACATGGAGGGTTTGGAGACACTCGTTTTACCATGAGTTTCCTGACGGCCTCAATCCCTGCTGAATGGGGGATTATAGTGTATAATGATGAGACGTCCAAGGTTGCAAAAAGAACATTCTCACCAATCTCCCCTAACTCAAGGATATTCTCCAAAAAGTTACTTGTATCTCTAAGATAACTTGGTATGAAAGGAATCAATTCCTGTAGAAAGCTATCGACAAAAATAGCTAAGGGCTGCAATAAAGAACCCCTGGCAGAGATGATAGGTCTGCCAGGGGGGTCCTTAAGGGACTTATGAACCTTGGGTAAGGTGTAAATTAAAGGGCAGATAGGGTGTTCAGTCTTGAGAAAAGATGAAATCTGCTCAGTCAGCCACCCACTCCGCACAGCTGTGTCAATCACAGTATCTACCTTCCTTTTAATACCTGGAATAGGATTCATCTGGCATTTAAGGTACGTGGTGACATCCGCCAACTGACGTCTGATTTCTCTATCATAATCAGCTGTCCTTTGTAGGACAATGCCCCCACCCTTATCGGCAGGGCGAATCACAATCGCATCATTATCTCTCAGGGACTTAAGTGCCCGCCTTTGCTCCTTATTCAAATTATCAAAACTCCTCCTGTTAGCCCCTGTCCTACATTCATTTTCTGTCATCCTCAAGAAAGTGCGTATACTCGCATTCGATGTCTGCGGATCAAATAGGCTTGGTTTCAAAAAAGGGTTACCCAAATGTTCAACACATCGATCATCTCTATCACTAAAAAAATCCCTTAATCGTAATTTCCTACCAAACTTAAAGTGATCAATGGCAAAGTTAAATTCATCATGTTTAGAAGATGGTACAAAACTCAACCCTAATGATAACAAAGAATGTTCAGCCCCTGTCAGTATATGATCCGATAAATTAAATACACATTCTACGTCTGCTTTCTCCGCCACCTTTGCCCTGTGTCCCCCTCTCCGCGGATGCGGTCTCTGTGATTTTTTATGTTGCTTTGCTGGGGCCCTCCTCTGCCCCTGCCTAAAAAACCGCTTGGTGGGAGTTGGGCACAGGGTTCAGAGTCAGAAGCTGACTGTGAAGTAGAGGACTCAGCACCTGGCAATGTCCTCGTCCTCTGAGGGCGAAATGACCTTTGCCTCCTACCACTACTGGGACCACCTGATAACCATCTATATACATTATGAGTAGTATAGTCATTAGTTACAGTTTGTAATTTCTTCCTCTTGAAGGAGACAAGATCTTCCTTGTATGCATCAATTTGACTCTGAATTTTCTCACACCAATTTTCAGTTTTATCATTCTTAAGAGATGTTAAGTTAGCTTTTTCAAACTTCGCGATCTCATCACGTACTTTTACCAGCTCAATACCGACCTCCTCAATAACCAGTAAAATAAGGTCCAAAGAGCATTTATTGAGGACCCCGCACCACTTGCTGCAAAACACAGCATTGGTTCTCCCAATAGTTGGAGAATTGGTGATGCGGAATCCTCGTGGTATCCTCTTGGACCTATGATATTCTGATAAAAACTGGCCATGGAGTGTCAGTTCAATCTCCCTCTTTCTTAAACGTGTAATTTTAAATACTAAATCAATCGGTTTCTCCGCAGGGAGTCTTGTAAATTCAAAATGATCAAAATATACTTTTTCTGCGTCATCATCTGTCAATGATATCAGCTGATTCTCTGCAGCCGACAATAGATCTTCATCAAAGAATACCACTTCTGATTGAGACATACTGACAATGCTTCACAAGTATTATTCTACAAAAGGATGATCTCAGACAATAGTAAACAGATATTAGATGACAGTGTTACTTAATCATCTCCTATAGTTCTAGAAGACATATCCAATCACGGAATTAGCACCAAGGGGAGAAGGACCAATGCACGTAAACCCAAAAAAATTTAAATTGAAAAAAACACTCTAAAAGATTTTTTAAAAAAGGACAGTGTCATAAACGATCCTTAATTAACCAAACATGTCAAGCTGACAAGATGAGTTCACCATTAAGCAAAGAGGTAATCACTTCAAATCCAGAATAGATCACGGGTGTCAGGCCAAAGAAACAGTTCCACCAGGGGATCCACTTCTATTAACATATGGGTATATGGGTCGCACTCACGTTTTGATCATAGTCCATCCGCTGGGGTGTCATCCAAAGAGGTTCTCACGAACATCCAATTGTATATAGAAAGAAATTGGAGCACTCACCAGTCTCAATATTCAAATATGCACCAGATTCATTTATATTGACAGCATAATTCAGCTGTGCCTTACAGCCTATATGGTAACAGATGTACCTTCCAGCATACAGGGTATCTCAAACGTTTTCGGTCCTTGCAGACCATCATCAGGAGATATTCAATGATATTCAAAGAAAGCTGTCTTAACCATCCAACAATCCATCAGCTACATATCTGGCCATGCCTCACCGGCTCCTTAAATACCCTAAAGTTCAAAAATTCGCGCCAATACGGCGTCATAGTGACCTCATTGTGTGGGCGGAGCCACCCAAACCACACTGAACTGTCACCATTAAGTATATATCAAATATATTAGACCTTACCCATTATGCCTTACAGGTAGCGTTTTCACCAACATATAATCAGTAGCCACGTCACAATCAGACCACATCTCACCCTTTAGTTTTTACTTTTACCTACGGGAGGATTTAACCCACCGCCGGAGACCGCATCGCTGCTTCCTGGGTCCCGTGAGCCGCAACACGTGACAACAAGTCACGTGATAGCGGAAATGACGTTCCGCTCTTGGTTACTATGAGACCGAAGGACGCTGTACTGTTACACAGGCCCTGTGAGTCGCTGTATGTCACAACCGGACAAATAATCGCGGGAGTAACACGCTACAATCAATTACTAAGTGGCCACCAAAGCGATCAATTCTTCAAGATTTTGAGTGTACAAGTAATAATGGTTGCTTAACAATCATACTGTTAGATCATATCTAGATCTCACAGCCAGTCACGTAATAACGAAAGTCACGAACTACATTCAGCTGCTAGGTAACTACCAAATCGATAGACCTGTCAGGACTTTGGGTGTACAAACACTATTGGTCACTTTAGCAACCATATCAATAAATGCAATATCGCAACCTTAAGAAAGGCTGCTATCAAACAAAGACGTATATTTTATTAATTTCTTAAAAGGGGGAAGGACATGATTCTTTAATAAAATAGGGAAAGGAGCCGGTGAAACATCGCGGACAGTATGACACACATATCCAAACAAATACTTAACCACTAAATAAATTCTTAAACTAAAGATTATATCATCAGATGAAAGACAATACCTGTCCACCTGTGACCTATCCAAAAAGTCGATATATATCTTTAGTTTAATACTATAAAAGTTACATTAATATTTTTTCATTTTTCATTTTTTATTTTTTTTATTTTTTTCTCTAAAAGTGTAATTTAGAATTATTATTTAGAAGTGCATTGGTCCTATAAAAATTATCTCAAGAACACCCCTAATGGGTTGTTTTCATTAAGTCCATGCGGGGCCAGTGTCCCTAACCTAAAAATCCATCTGGCTTCCAGTTTCTTTAGGATCAAAGCACGATCACCTCCTCGTATAGGGTCTGGTACCCAATCGATCAATCTGCATCTAAGTGCGGAGACTTGATGGCCTGCTGTCAGGAAATGTTGGGCCACAGGTTTATCTGTCCGTCCTGAGATTACTGCCTGATGAATAGAGCTCCTGTGGTTCGCCATTCGTTCTCTAAAACTGCAAGTGGTCATTCCAACGTAGGCTAAGCCACAAGGGCATAAGAGCATGTAAACTACAAAACTCATTCTGCAGAGATAATGATGCGATTGTGATTCGCCCTGCCGATAAGGGTGGGGGCATTGTCCTACAAAGGACAGCTGATTATGATAGAGAAATCAGACGTCAGTTGGCGGATGTCACCACGTACCTTAAATGCCAGATGAATCCTATTCCAGGTATTAAAAGGAAGGTAGATACTGTGATTGACACAGCTGTGCGGAGTGGGTGGCTGACTGAGCAGATTTCATCTTTTCTCAAGACTGAACACCCTATCTGCCCTTTAATTTACACCTTACCCAAGGTTCATAAGTCCCTTAAGGACCCCCCTGGCAGACCTATCATCTCTGCCAGGGGTTCTTTATTGCAGCCCTTAGCTATTTTTGTCGATAGCTTTCTACAGGAATTGATTCCTTTCATACCGAGTTATCTTAGAGATACAAGTAACTTTTTGGAGAATATCCTTGAGTTAGGGGAGATTGGTGAGAATGTTCTTTTTGCAACCTTGGACGTCTCATCATTATACACTATAATCCCCCATTCAGCAGGGATTGAGGCCGTCAGGAAACTCATGGTAAAACGAGTGTCTCCAAACCCTCCATGTGAATGTATCCTTGAATTGCTGGAACTGATATTAATACATAATCATTTTTCTTATCAAGGCGACTATTATATCCAGCGCTCGGGGACCGCTATGGGTTCAAATGTGGCCCCGATGTACGCGGGTATATTTATGCATGATTATGAGACAATGAATATTCTTCCTAAGTTTGGTTGTAAAATACAATATTATAAAAGGCATATAGATGACATATTCCTTTTATGGAATGGCACCAAGGGAGAGTTTTTTCTAATGTTAGATGAGTTAAATAATTTAGAATCCACAGTCCGATTTACTGGGGTATGTGACTCCGAATCTATTAACTTCCTGGATGTGACAGTTTTTCGTGTGGGAAAGAAACTGGGCACGACCCTATTTCGAAAAGAGACGGACAGAAACACGTTTTTATATGCAACCAGTAATCATCCGCCCGCCCTTAAAGCAAGCCTCCCGATATCCCAGTTTATGAGGGTATTCCGCAATAATACGGATTCTGCAAAGGCTGAGTTGCAGATCACCCAGATGAAAGAGCGGTTCCTGGAGAGGGGATACAAGAAGTCTGTCATAGAAAGCTGTCTAAATAAAGCACGGATGAGACTGACTCAGAAACGAGATCGTCAACAAGGACGAATGATCTTTGTAACGCAATATGACGATAGGTCTCCCGTGATTGCTAAAACCATCAAAAAACACTGGCCGATTATTCAATCTGAGCCAAAGTTTAAGGGCACTATGAATAACTCACCAATGATGGCTTACCGGCGCGGTAGGAACCTCAAGCAGATTTTGATGCAGCCGGGACGTTCTTTCGTGCCACGTGAAGACAGCACATGGCTAAATTCTAGAAAACCTGGATGCTTTAAATGTGCGGGATGTGTAACGTGTCGATCATTACTGCCTGGGAGCACATTTCCACATCCACATACTGGAAGTCCAATTCAGATTCGCTATAAATTGCACTGCAGAATGAGTTTTGTAGTTTACATGCTCTTATGCCCTTGTGGCTTAGCCTACGTTGGAATGACCACTTGCAGTTTTAGAGAACGAATGGCGAACCACAGGAGCTCTATTCATCAGGCAGTGATCTCAGGACGGACAGATAAACCTGTGGCCCAACATTTCCTGACAGCAGGCCATCAAGTCTCCGCACTTAGATGCAGATTGATCGATTGGGTACCAGACCCTATACGAGGAGGTGATCGTGCTTTGATCCTAAAGAAACTGGAAGCCAGATGGATTTTTAGGTTAGGGACACTGGCCCCGCATGGACTTAATGAAAACAACCCATTAGGGGTGTTCTTGAGATAATTTTTATAGGACCAATGCACTTCTAAATAATAATTCTAAATTACACTTTTAGAGAAAAAAAGAAAAAAATTTAAAAAAATAAAAAATGAAAAAATATTAATGTAACTTTTATAGTATTAAACTAAAGATATATATCGACTTTTTGGATAGGTCACAGGTGGACAGGTATTGTCTTTCATCTGATGATATAATCTTTAGTTTAAGAATTTATTTAGTGGTTAAGTATTTGTTTGGATATGTGTGTCATACTGTCCGCGATGTTTCACCGGCTCCTTTCCCTATTTTATCAAAGAATTATGTCCTTCCCCCTTTTAAGAAATTAATAAAATATACGTCTTTGTTTGATAGCAGCCTTTCTTAAGGTTGCGATATTGCATTTATTGATATGGTTGCTAAAGTGACCAATAGTGTTTGTACACCCAAAGTCCTGACAGGTCTATCGATTTGGTAGTTACCTAGCAGCTGAATGTAGTTCGTGACTTTCGTTATCACGTGACTGGCTGTGAGATCTAGATATGATCTAACAGTATGATTGTTAAGCAACCATTATTACTTGTACACTCAAAATCTTGAAGAATTGATCGCTTTGGTGGCCACTTAGTAATTGATTGTAGCGTGTTACTCCCGCGATTATTTGTCCGGTTGTGACATACAGCGACTTACAGGGCCTGTGTAACAGTACAGCGTCCTTCGGTCTCATAGTAACCAAGAGCGGAACGTCATTTCCGCTATCACGTGACTTGTTGTCACGTGTTGCGGCTCACGGGACCAAGGAAGCAGCGATGCGGTCTCCGGCGGTGGGTTAAATCCTCCCGTAGGTAAAAGTAAAAACTAAAGGGTGAGATGTGGTCTGATTGTGACGTGGCTACTGATTATATGTTGGTTAAAACGCTATCTGTAAGGCATAATGGGTAAGGTCTAATATATTTGATATATACTTAATGGTGACAGTTCAGTGTGGTTTGGGTGGCTCCGCCCACACAATGAGGTCACTATGACGCCGTATTGGCGCGAATTTTTGAACTTTAGGGTATTTAAGGAGCCGGTGAGGCATGGCCAGATATGCAGCTGATGGATTGTTGGATGGTTAAGACAGCTTTCTTTGAATATCATTGAATATCTCCTGATGATGGTCTGCAAGGACCGAAAACGTTTGAGATACCCTGTATGCTGGAAGGTACATCTGTTACCATATAGGCTGTAAGGCACAGCTGAATTATGCTGTCAATATAAATAAATCTGGTGCATATTTGAATATTGAGACTGGTGAGTGCTCCAATTTCTTTCTATATACAATTGGATGTTCGTGAGAACCTCTTTGGATGACACCCCAGCGGATGGACTATGATCAAAACGTGAGTGCGACCCATATACCCATATATATATATATATATATATATATACACAATTGCACCCTTCTTATAATCCATCTTAATTATTATGAAAGGCATCAATTTTTCTTAGACATATATTCATTCACTCATCACTTTTATTGCACTTCACTGTCCACCCAATATCATATTAGTATTTCATTCACGATGATTAACTTTCACTTTTTAGAGTTCATAATTCACTATACTTTTTATCTAATTGAAATAATTCTCTAAAAATATATTATATAATCCTATTTATTAATACAAGTGTTACTAGCATTATTAATCATCTTCTTAATCAATTTTAGACTTAAAGGTCTGCTCATTTCTTCCATCTGTTTAATACATGAATGTATGATAAGACTCTCTCAAAATGTCCGTGCGTTCCACGGCGCTGTCAAAAGCAGGAACTTGCCAGGCAAAGGCCTATGAAGGTGGCCGTGCGTGTCAAAACCCCGGAACTAAACACAGATGCCTTCCACTTCACTGTGAACCCTTTTCAGCCAGCTGGGACGGAAGTGATGTTGTATCTCTGTCGTCCTGTTAACGGAAGTGACGCAGTGCGTTTCACACTGCGTGCCACTGCTGAGATCTTCACCATCGCTTTCCGTAGTGCCCGGTGGAAGTGACGTTATGCGGTTCACGCCACGTGTCACGGCCGTATGGCGCACTGCCGCTCTCCTCTGCGCCGGGTGGAAGTGACGCATGTGCGGATCATGATGCGGTTCATGGCCGCTCCTATGCCGCTTTAAAACTTTTAAACTCCAATTTCATTGTATTTTCATCTCTCTTGTACTGTAATATTAATAACTGATGTTGTTGCATTTTAATATATACACTCCATCTAGTTTTTTTAAACATTTGGTTATTCATCTCAGTATTCACAGGAAGTGGTTTTGCTTCCTATTTGTCATGTGATCAATTACCAGTACCATAAATATTCTGCATTGTTCTCACCATGCATCCCCTTGATGAAGTCCTTTGCTACAGGACGAAACGCGTTGGACATGGGAATTGCTACTCACCCGTTACTTCCAACAGTGGACAGATAAGCCGTTTATATGTTTTTATCTTGTAAGTGTGCTACCTGCATTTGCTTCAGGACATTTTAACATATCTTTACGGGACTGGGATTTGCTGCTCACCCGATACTTTCAATTGTGGACAAATAAGTTGTTTACTTGTTTTTATCTTGTACGTTTGCTACCTGCATTGTCTTCAGGACCTTTTGTATTAAACTTTGTCTATGTTTTATACATTTGCTGACCTCTTGTATGTACATTGCGACTACCAAGGTTCCTAATTTTGGAGCTCTGTGTGTTGTGTAAAAAGTATTTTTAGGAAACAGTACACACTATGGGGTATATTTACTAAGGTCCCGATTTTGACTGAGATGCCGTTTTTTCTTCAAAGTGTCATTTTGGGAATTTACTAAACTCAAATTACGGCAGTGAAGAGTGCATTCGTATTTTTATTACGGCTGTGTAGTAAAAGTACGAATGAATACACCATCGGTCAAACGCGGCTGATTGGATATAGAACTCGGTCATTTACTAAGCATTCGTATTTGTATTTTAGACCGTGAAAATGCTTTTGCGGTCGGAATATTTTACTATTCGTACAAAAAGCCTAAAAAAAAGTAGACTTGCTTTTGAGAAGCGTGTTTACATGTGTTGTCAATTATTCATTACTCACACCTGACGTTTTTGACCTTTAAAAGGGGCTCCAACACATTTCTCAACACTCTCAATCTGAAATGGCTGCTACTGTGTGTCGTACTGCTGTATTGTTTGCTGGGGTATATCTGACACTGCTCCATGAGGCTACAATAAACCCAGGCCAGGAAAAACAACAGGGTCAGCAGGTTGTACATGTTCCGCGTAGGCTGGCCATGCCTTTTTTTTATATTGCCCGTTTAAACTAAAACTAACTTGCTGATGACCATGTTATACAGATGCTCAGACTAAAATGTTCTAACTTATTTCACTCTGTATGATCTGGTCAAACTGACCCGAGACCCTGAGACAGCACGCTCTCGCCCTGTCTCAATACTCATCTGGCCCTATACACTAATGTGTTGTTTTTTTTGGTTAGCAATACACATATTTGGTGTTAACAATTTATTGTTAACAACATGGCAATGTAGGCATAACACATAATGGTAAAAATTAAATGGCCACCATATTCTGTACACTCCATATTATTTTTTTCGTTTTTGGGTGCTGGGTGCAGAGGCTTGTGGTGGCTCGTGGGTGCGGCTTTGACTTGAACGTCAAACTGGTGATTGTACTGGGGTTTGGCTAGGGGTTGTTGTGGCAGAGCTTGAGGTCACATGGTGTTAGGCCATCACACTGAGATTTTGACTTAAGATATTTAAACTTGCCGTAAGCTGGGTATAAGCGGCAGTGTTGTTTGCAATGATGCGAGACAGATTGTCATTGATGACTTGGTTATGCTGTATCATCTGTATTAGAGTTTGCTGTTGCCGCTGTTGGTCATCCATTATGCGCTGAAGGTTAGCCTGCATTTGTGTGTTGTCTGCCCTCATCTGCTCCATAGTGTTTGCTATTCGCCCCACCTGCACTATGAGTCTGGCTGAGTTGCGACTCACTTTTGGCAAATGATGGGGCAGACTAGACAGGTGTTGTGTTTGGGTGGTGAGGCACGCGGAGTGGTGTGCCTGGTGTGATGCCCAACCTGACCAAAACTCTTGGTCCGTTTGTATTGGCCCTGGTGGTGAGCTCATTTGGAGGCTTTGTGATGCTTGAGGTGGTTGTGGAATGTCCTGAGGCATGTTTGCCTGTGTTGGGTCAATGGGCTACAGGTGGAGTGTAAATGTCTCCTGGGCACGGTCCTGCTGGCCATCGTTGCTCATGATGGGTGGGTCTGTATGGGGTTGAACACAAGCAATATTTAGTACATATGTCGAATTGGTCTTACAATAGTTTTTCAGCAACATGCATTACTTCATAATATTTATGTAATGGATAAATTGATTATTGAATAAACTTAACTATGTTGGTTACCTTTTAGTTAAATGATGTGGCTCAAAACGTATAATACTCATTTGGGTTTTTATTGTGCAAATTGTAGGATTCAGAGTCATAATTACTGTTTACATTCCATGTACTCTTACAATTTTAAAGTACTACATTTTCTTTGGGATTATGAAGGTTCCTTTGGCCCAACACACAAAAATATAAAAATGTGTTAAACAATACAATCAGACATTGGTCATGGCAGTCAGTGGTGTGTTGTAAAAGTTTACTAATATAGTGGTATCAAATGTACACATTAACAATGGTTTTGTTTTTTTTAAGGTGCCCTATGTTTAGAAGTGGATTTTAGGCCCATGGTTTTTTTTATTTTTTTTGGGGGCAGATTTTGTGGATTTTAGTTTTTTTTGGCCTGAATTTTTAGACGAAATGTGTGGATATGGACATCCTCTAATTTTGCAAATAACATCCTAAAATAACATTAACAGCATCTGCTTGCAGCAGATTATTATAGCATGTTTGAGTGGTCATTTTGAGTTTAGATTTTACAGTACTAACAGTGGTGCAGATGTATAAACCTGGAGAAGGCATAAGTAAGTGAGAAACCAGTGATATGTGCAAGGTGATAAAGGCACAAGGCAAGCATCTCCAAAATGTGCCTTCACATTTTAACTCATTTTTGTACTGCTGCCTTTATCATCTTGCACATAACAGTGTTTTTTCACTTCCTTATGCCTTCACCTGGTTATTTAATCTACTACACTGTTTTTTTTAAATTAATTTAAATTAAAGAAAACATTACTCACCAGACAACTGTGGGGATTGTGGATCCTCACTTTGGGGTCTGGCCAAAAGCGCGAGTGGTGGCACGGCAGACACTGCAGAGATGCGCCTTTGGGGTGGTGATGCTGGTGCAGGAGCAGGAGCCTGTACATGGGGCCTCTTGGGTGGCCTTGTAGCCACAGTAACGCTGCCCTGTGATGGACGCCTTAGTGGACGCGGAACAGACGAAGAACCTGTGTGATAGAATCCTCATTAGATTTCATATTTAAAATGTGTTTGCAGAATATGTGGTTACAGTAAAATCTTACCAGCATTCCCACCATCATCAGCTCTAGGCAGGGTTGGCTGTGGCCTGGCTGTGCTGCTTCTCTGGCGTACTGTAGAAAGAAGAAGAATGTCGATATGAACATACTCTTTGGTTGTTAAGTGTATTTTTTTTTTATTTTGGTTTAAAACATATGTGTTAGCTGCTGTGACTTAAAGTAAGCGATGCTTAGCCTTGCATGCATGACTACATTGGCTGTGTATACTTTCAATGTAAAAAATTAAAAACAATAGAATACATACAGAAAAGATAATAATGACCAATATTATACTACTTAAAACACATATGTCGTAGCTTTACACAGCCACAATATTGCATGCTCTTTTTAAAAACAAACGCCAAAATAAAATACAATATCCACAAATATCTGCACTAAAAAAATAAAAAAAAAACTACTAATGCATGCAAAAACACATAATCAAAACCAATTAAAAACCAGAACAACACCAAAAAAACATACATCCAGGGCAAATGGAAATCATTAAAAACATATGCATAAAACACCGTCATCACACTTCATTAATAAACTCTAAATAACATTTACTTTGTAAAGCAGACAGCAGAAAATGACCAACACAAGAAGAAACATTCACATTACATAATGGCTAAATAAACATAATTAAGACACACAATACACCATCCCGGCACAACATGTGTCTCTCCAGATGTAGTGCAACTACACATCCCAGCATGCCCACCAACACATTTGTCATTCACTAAGTACAAAACTGTGGTAAGGCATGATGGGACTTGTAGTGTGACAACAGCTGGAGAACCACAGGGTGGCCTGGCCTGCACTACATCACCAACCCATTTGGGGGCAACACAAAAATAAATAAAAAATATCATAATTAATTTACACACAACTAAGGACAAAGCACAGATGTTACAAATAAAGTCAGAAATATTATAAACTCGCCATCCGCCCTTGGGCGGTCCGAATCACGAACATGAAGGGCAGAAACCACCTCTGGCGGAATCAGCGTACGCATAGGCTCCTCCCAATCTTTATAAGACGCTCGGAAGGGGTGTCCACCCCCGGTTTGACAGGCAGATTTTTCCTCCTTAGCCATCTTCGCTTTCACACGGCGCTTGATGTCATAGAAGCGTTTCCGACAGGTGTCCTCGGTCCGCCTCACCACACCCTCACTGTTCACAGCAGCAACAGCCTTCGCCCACAGGACAGTCTTCCTGCGGGTCGACACCTTTGCTGCATCAGACCCAAACAACTGACGATGATGCCTCATCAGCTCCCGCACCAGAGCCATGTTTTCGGAGTAACTAAACTTAACATTGCGGCCCGTCTTTGTAGTGGTGCGTGGCTGCGGAGCCACAACACCATCACTATCACTATCACTTGAAAACGCAGCCGCAACCTCCCCCTCCTCCTCACTAGCCTCCTCCCTCTCACTCACCTCCTCCACCTCACTCACCTCCTCACTCTCACTCACCTCCTCCACTTCACTCACCTCCTCCCTCTCACTCACCTCCTCCACCACACTCACCTCTGACTGTGACATAATCAGAACAAACCACAAAAACACAGAGAAAATAAAACAAATAACACACTCCTCCACTACCACTACACACCACACACACACACACACACACACACACACACACACACACTCACTCCTCACTCACTCACAAACAATGACAATAGACATAATTAAAAAACAAAAGACAAAAAACTAGACAGACTTTTAAATAACTCCACAACAAGTATGACAAGACTACTTGCACACACAGTACAGCACTCAACAATCACAAAACTCCGCCTCAAAACCTCCACAAACTCCACAAAACTCACCAACTCAAAATACACCTTCCTCTCTCCTCACTACTAGCTAAACCCACGAGGTGCGGCCGGTTTGGGACGTTTTTATAGTAATGTGCACAGACACTCCTCCATCACGAATCCAACCAATCACGGACGAGTGACAAAAACGAAACTTAGGAAAAAATTGCGCCATTGAACGAACAAACACTGCCGTAACCGAAATGTGACGCGCATACGTAACAAAACCACAGAACACGGCCGACAAACAGCAAAATCGTCCGCATTATACCTTCAAAAACCACGAATGACATCGACATCGAAAAACACAAAAAATACAAATACGAAAGCTTAGTAAATGAGTCGTAACAAATTCAAAAAGTTGCACAAATACACTTTCGATGTCATTCGTGATGATTCTCACACCAAATCGGTACTAATACGAATCTTAGTAAATTTACCCCTATGTTTCTTGTTTTCTAATTTACATGCTCTAAAAGTGTCATCAGACTGAAGGAAGCTAAGTTGTCCTTTTTTAACTTGCACATTGCACACCTCACGAGGTGAACTGGTTACACAAAAATATTTGGAGTATTTAACACTATTAGGCGCTCTTATGCACTTCATTTTTCATATATATATATACTATACACTTAATCCACGTAGAGCTGCAGAGGACTTCCTGGAATTTAAATTAATAAAGTTTACCAGCCAGATAGAACTACTATGTACAACCGGGTACCTTGTGCTTTCCGTATTGCAGCACTGCTTTTAGTTTTCCCTAACACAACACCATCCAAACTAAAAGTCATTTGCGTGGACTGATCATTTTCCATCGTGAGTTATTCTATGGCACGTTATACCTGTGATCTCTCCTTTTTTAATAGTAAATGGAATAACCAAATCAGAAGGTCTCAATCCTGCAACATCCAGTCAATTCACTCCCATTACAGGGCGTTCTGTAGCCTAAAGAGAGAAGAACCATTAAAGAGACAACAGTCCTCACACTGACAGCATAATGAAGGGGAAAAGGGGAAGAGGACAGACTTTAATGGGAGACAAATCCATACTCCAATGCAGGTTCACGGCTAGAAGCTCACCAAGCTGAATATGATCATTACCATACATTCTTACATTCTAAGAGATGTACATAGCTCCTATACTATGAGGATGACTTGCAGCATCTACAGTCGCCCAATACAAGCTTTATTAAAAGTAGAAATGGTAAAGACCATTACAATAGTTTGCATCTAGTATACAGTAACTATGCAAAGACCATGAAGACGTTAGGTTACCAGTCTTGGTATAGAGAAATTCCCCTAAAATTCCCCCCCCCCCACCCCCCCAATAATCCTTAAGCAGTAGAACAGTGAAGACTTCATATCCAGGCGTCAACCCACAAAGTTCAGCTTCATTGACAACCAGCCAAGGCCAGTACTCTCCAGAACTCTCCCAGCCATCAGCCAGGGAGGAGTGACTAGTACAGGAGCTGGTAGCTACATGGTAAAATCATTTAGTGACCCGGCAGTGGAGTTTAGGATTAGGAACTGATGTAAGAACAAATTGCATGGAACAAGTCTTTGCAGTTAGTTTATCCACAATCATGGCAAACCTGGAGAAATGAATTCTACAAGAGACCATTAGACATTTCTGAACACGTGAAAAATGGATGAGACGGACAAGCCGAGATAAAGGGTTAAATCCTTCCTGCCAGCCACGTGAGGTGTCTGGCTGGAAATCTGACAGACGAGTGGGCTGAATGGGGAGATGTTGACAGTGATGAGAATGGTAAGATATGGCAAACATCTGGAATTTATAGAGGAGACAGGTATGAGCACGGGAACCCCACTCCCCCACCCACTGCTACACAACATTTGAAGGCCAGTGGAGAATGAGGAAAAGTCCATCTCTGGAACATGAAGCGCAGGGAAGGAAAGCTAATGGAATTCATTTGATGTGGGGTCTCTGCAGAAGCAGCGATGCAGGTGAAGCAGTAACACCAACCTGTACAGCCAGGTTAGGACCACCACCAGCAATATGAAGAGTTCTTCATTGGTGTAAGACTACAGTAGGCATTGCGAGGGGATGCAGTTAGTTGGCGACGGTCAGGATACCAATGCCGGAATCCCGACTGCTGACAATACATAAAGTGGGAAAAGAACCTGTGGGGAGCGTAACAAGCTACCGAACCCGCAAGGGGACTCTTTGCACTTGCCCCGCTGCTGGCAAACTGACGGAGGATCTGTCTGCTACGTTTCTGCCATACTTGTAGCATTGGTACTTGGGGTAGGCTAGGAATGGACAATGAGTGCTGCAAGTGTGGTGGCACTGTGTACCTGTAGAAAAGTGACAGCCAGTATGCAGTACCGCAGGCCATCCACCTTACTTGCAGCCGCCTCTGTGTGTGTGTCAGGTGAGGAGAGTGCAGCGCAAACTTCTCCTGCCCCTCATTGCTCAGTCTGGCGGCATGTAGGATCTCAAACCAGCCACCGGTTCGTGAGCCACTCAGCTCGTGGACCAACAGCAGCGGCTCCTGATTGGCTGCCGGACTGTGAGCTTTCATTAGCTCACGAACCGGCGCCTGGTTTGAGATACACTCCACCGCCGGACTAAGCACTGAGGAGCAGGAGAGGTGCGCGCTGCGCTCTCCTCCCCTGACAAACACACAGCAGTGGCGAGCAGCACTGTGGGGGTCATGTGTGTACCTGGTACTGTGGGGGCATAACTGACACTATGGGAACACATGTGTATATGGCACTGTGTGTACATATTTGTATCATTTAACCACACCCATGTTTCGGCACATACACCTTCCACGCGCACACGTAGTACCAGTAGACATTTTTTCTACTTGCACCACTGTAGGACAACCAAAGGGTACGGATGGCAATTTTGGATGCATGTGGATTATTCCTTGCGTATCAATGTGGTGCAAATCAATCATCCAGCTGCAAATTACTTGTATCTATTGGAAATATGTCCCTAAATACTTATTTATTTAATGTCCATCCATAGGCTAGCATGATCATACACTCACTGGGTGATATCTGTATAACATACTATGCCGATATAACCTATGTATGACGTATACACCAATACCAGCCTCAAATAGATATGTAAAGTTGTGACCAAGGGATATATTTTTCTTTGATGATAGTGAACCCCCGTTAGATCACGTGCTTTTGGCGTTGGTGAGTAAGCACTAAGCAGATCCTCCTGTGACACAGGGGGTAATTCCAAGTTGATCGCAGCAGGAATTTAGTTAGCAACTGGGCAAAACCATGTGCACTGCAGGGGAGGCAGATTTAACATGTGCAGAGAGAGTTAGATTTGGGTGTGGTGTGTTCAATCTGCAATCTAATTTGCAGTGTAAAAATAAAGCAGCCAGAATTTACCCTGCACAGAAATTAAATAACCCACCCAAATCTAACTCTTTCTGCACATGTTAAATCTGCCTACCCTGCAGTCAGGGCCGGCTCCGGGGCTTGTGGCGCCCCGGGCGCTTTAGGGGGTGTGGCTTTGTACAGGGGGCGTGGTCATTTACGCCCCCTGTACAGCTGAATTGATGTGCGGTGCGCGATGACGTCATCGCGCACCGCACAGCAAAGGTCCTCTCCACGAAGGGAAACTAGACGCGTAGCGTCTAGTTCCCTTCGTGGAGAGGACCTTTGCTGTGCGGTGCGCGATGACGTCATCGCGCACCGAACAGTAAAGGACCTCTCCAGGAAGGGAAACTAGACGCGTACGCGTCTAGTTTCCCTTCCCAGCGGTAGCGGCCGGGGGCAGCGGGCAGCAGGGGGCACACACCAGTAGCGGATCTTGCCCTGGTGCGGCGCCCTCCGGAGGGCGCCCTGCGCCCTCCGGAAGGCGGCGCCCCGGGCAAAAGTACTGCTTGCCCGTGGCAAGATCCGCTACTGCCTGCAGTGCACATGTTTTTGCCCAATTGCTAACTAAATTCCTGCTGCGATCAACTTGGAATTACCCCCACTGTTCTATCCCAAATAGCAGCTGTATATTGAACCTTTATTCTGATTCTGTTCTCACAAGCCTTAAGCCCCATACACACTAGATGAGAAAATAAAAGATATCGCTCAGAAGGGCCAATCTGAGCGAGATCTTTTACAATCTCGTCCAGTGTGTACACTCAATGTCGTTCAGCAGTAGTGCGGGATCCCAGGCAAACGCAGATGTTTTTTTTAAATGCGCGTTCGGCTGGCATCCCGCACAGCAGCTCTACTCAGACTTTATTATATCCCGGTCTATATGTATCATAGAGCCCGTGGTCCTGTGTGTTGTATTAGTTGGTATTCATACTCTAGGTTGACATCAATTAGGTCGACACCCATTATGTCGACACACACTGGTCGACAGTAGGTAGGTCAACACTAGGAATAGGTCGACACGACCATAAGGTCGACATGAACAAAGGTCAACATGAGTTTTTCACATTTTGTTTTATTTTTGGACTTTTTCGTACTTTACGATCCACGTGGACTACGATCGGGAACGGTAACCTGTGCCGAGCGCAGCGGTAGCAGAGTGAGGCACCTTCCCCGAAGCATGGTGAGCGAAGTGATCCATGCAAGGGGTTGCGGTGCACTAATTTGGGCTCCCGGTCACTTGACAGAGAAAATAAGAATTTACTTACCGATAATTCTATTTCTCGTAGTCCGTAGTGGATGCTGGGAACTCCGTAAGGACCATGGGGAATAGCGGCTCCGCAGGAGACTGGGCACAAAAAGAAAGCTTTAGAACTACCTGGTGTGCACTGGCTCCTCCCCCTATGACCCTCCTTCAAGCCTCAGTTAGGATACTGGCCCTCATTCCGAGTTGTTCGCTCGCAAGGCGAATGTAGCAGAGTTACACACGCTAAGCCGCCGCCTACTGGGAGTGAATCTTAGCTTCTTAAAATTGCGACCGACGTACGCGCAATATTGCGATTACAAACGAGTTAGCAGTTTCTGAGTAGCTTCAGACTTACTCTGCCTGTGCGATCAGTTCAGTGCTTTTCGTTCCTGGCTGACGTCATAAACACACCCAGCGTTCGCCCAGGCACTCCCACCGTTTCTCCGGCCACTCCTGCGTTTTTTCCGGAAACGGTAGCGTTTCCAGCCACACGCCCCTAAAACGCCGTGCATCCGCCCAGTAACACCCATTTCCTGTCAATCACAATGCGAACGTCGGAGCGATGAAAATGCCGTGAGTAAACTTACTTTCATCATAGTAAAGTTACTTGGCGCAGTCGCAGTGCGAACATTGCGCATGCGCACTAAGAGAATTCTCACTGCGATGCGATGAAAAACTCCGAGCGAACAACTCGGAATGAGGGCCCCTGTGCCCAGACGAGCGTACACAATAAGGAAGGATTTTTGAATCCCGGGTAAGACTCATACCAGCCACACCAATCACACCGTACAACTTGTGATATGAAACCCAGTTAACAGCATGACAACTGAGGAGCCTCTGAATAGATGGCTCACAACAATAACCCGATTAGTTAACAATAACTATGTACAAGTATTGCAGACAATCCGCACTTGGGATGGGCGCCCAGCATCCACTACGGACTACGAGAATTATCGGTAAGTAAATTCTTATTTTCTCTGACGTCCTAGTGGATGCTGGGAACTCCGTAAGGACCATGGGGATTATACTAAAGCTCCCAAACGGGCGGGAGAGTGCGGATGACTCTGCAGCACCGAATGAGAAAACTCAAGGTCCTCCTCAGCCATTTAAAATTTTACAAAGGTATTTGACCCTGACCAAGTAGCAGCTCAGCAAAGTTGTAAAGCCGAGACCCCTCGGGCAGCCGCCCAGGATGAGCCCACCTTCCTTGTGTAGTGGGCTTTAACAGATTTTGGCTGTGGCAGGCCTGCCACAGAATGTGCAAGCTGAATTGTATTACAGATCCAGCGAGCAATGGTCTGCTTAGAAGCAGGAGCACCCAGCTTGTTGGGTGCATACAGGATAAACAGCGAGTCAGATTTTCTGACTCCAGCCGTCCTGGAAATATAAATTTTCAGGGCCCTGACAACGTCTAGTAACTTGGAGTCCTCCAAGTCCCTAGTAGCCGCAGGCACCACAATAGGCTGGTTCAGGTGAAACGCTGACACCACCTTAGGGAGAAACTGAGGACGAGTCCTCAATTCCGCCCTGTTCGAATGAAAAATCAGATAAGGGCTTTTACAGGATAAAGCCGCCAATTCTGACACGCGCCTGGCCGAAGCCAAGGCCAACAGCATGACCACTTTCCATGTGAGATATTTTAAATCCACAGATTTAAGTGGTTCAAACCAATGTGATTTTAGGAACCCCAAAACTACATTGAGATCCCAAGGTGCCACTGGAGGCACAAAAGGAGGCTGTATATGCAGCACCCCCTTGACAAACGTCTGAACTTCAGGAACTGAAGCCAGTTCTTTCTGGAACAAAATCGACAGGGCCGAAATCTGAACCTTAATGGATCCCAATTTGAGGCCCATAGACACTCCTGTTTGCAGGAAATGTAGGAATCGACCCAGTTGAAATTCCTCCGTCGGGGCCTTCCTGGCCTCGCACCACGCAACATATTTCCGCCAAATGCGGTGATAATGCTTTGCGGTGACATCCTTTCTGGCTTTTATCAAAGTAGGGATGACTTCTTCTGGAGTGCCTTTTTTCTTCAGGATCCGGCGTTCAACCGTCATGCCGTCAAACGCAGCCGCGGTAAGTCTTGGAACAGACAGGGTCCTTGCTGGAGCAGGTCCCTTCTTAGAGGTAGAGGCCACGGGTCGTCTGTGAGCATCTCTTGAAGTTCCGGGTACCAAGTCCTTCTTGGCCAATCCGGAGCCACGAGTATAGTTCTTACTCCTCTCCATCTTATAATCCTCAGTACCTTGGGTATGAGCGGCAGAGGAGGGAACACATAAACCGACTGGAACACCCACGGCGTTACCAGAGCGTCCACAGCTATCGCCTGAGGGTCCCTTGACCTGGCGCAATAATTTTTTCGTTTTTTGTTGAGGCGGGACGCCATCATGTCCACCTTTGGTTTTTCCCAACGGCTTACAATCATGTGGAAAACCTCCGGGTGAAGTCCCCACTCTCCCGGGTGGAAGTCGTGTCTGCTGAGGAAGTCTGCTTCCGAGTTGTCCACTCCCGGAATAAACACTGCTGACAGTGCTATCACATGATTTTCCGCCCATCGGAGAATCCTTGCAGCTTCTGCCATTGCCCTCCTGCTTCTTGTGCCGCCCTGTCTGTTTACGTGGGCGACTGCCGTGATGTTGTCCGACTGGATCAACACCGGCTGGTTCTGAAGCAGAGGTCTCGCTTGGCTTAGGGCATTGTAAATTGCCCTCAGCTCCACGATATTTATGTGAAGTGAGATCTCCAGGTTTGACCACACTCCTTGGAAATTTCTTCCCTGTGTGACTGCTCCCCAGCCTCGCAGGCTGGCATCCGTGGTCACCAGGACCCAGTCCTGAATGCCGAATCTGCGGCCCTCTAAAAGATGAGCACTCTGCAACCACCACAGGAGAGACACCCTTGTCCTTGGTGACAGGGTTATCCTCTGATGCATCTGAAGATGCGATCCGGACCATTTGTCCAGCAGGTCCCACTGGAAAGTTCTTGCGTGGAATCTGCCGAATGGAATTGCTTCGTAAGAAGCCACCATTTTTCCCAGGACCCTTGTGCATTGATGCACCGATACTTGACCTGGTTTTAGGAGGTTTCTGACTAGATCGGATAACTCCCTGGCTTTCTCCTCCGGGAGAAATACCTTTTTCTGGACTGTGTCCAGAATCATCCCTAGGAACAGAAGACGTGTCGTCGGGATCAGCTGCGATTTTGGAATATTGAGAATCCAACCGTGCTGTCGTAACACTTCTTGAGATAGTGCTACCCTGACTAGCAACTGTTCCCTGGATCTCGCCCTTATCAGGAGATCATCCAAGTACGGGATAATTAAAACTCCCTTCCTTCGAAGGAGTATCATCATTTCGGCCATTACCTTGGTAAAGCCCCGCGGTGCCGTGGACAATCCAAACGGCAGCGTTTGGAAATGATAGTGGCAGTTCTGTACTACAAACCTGAGGTACCCTTGGTGAGAAGGGTAAATTGGGACATGCAGGTAAGCATCCTTGATGTCCAGAGACACCATATAATCCCCGTCCTCCAGGCTCGAGATAACTGCTCTAAATGACTCCATCTAGAATTTGAACTTCTTTATGTAAGTGTTCAATGACTTCAGATTTAAAATGGGTCTCACCGAGCCGTCCGGCTTCGGTACCACAAACATTGTGGAATAATACCCCTTTCCTTGTTGCAGGAGGGGTACCTTGAGTATCACATGCTGGGAATACAGCTTGTGAATAGCTTCTAATACCGCCTCCCTGTCGGAAGGAGTCGTCGGTAAGGCAGACTTTAGGAAACGGCGAGGGGGAGACATCTCGAATTCCAATTTGTACCCCTGAGATACCACCTGAAGGATCCAGGGATCTACCTGTGAGCGAGCCCACTGTGCGCTGAAATTCTTGAGACGGGCCCCCACCGTACCGGAGTCTGCCTGTAGAGCCCCAGCGTCATGCTGAGGACTTGGCGGAAGCGGGGGAGGACTTCTGTTCCTGGGAACTGGCTGTTTGCTGCAGCCTTTTTCCTCTTCCTCTGCCACAGGGCAGAAAAGAGGAGCCTTTTGCCCGCTTGCCCTTATGGGGCCGAAAGGACTGCGCATGATAATACGATGTCTTCTTTTGCTGAGAGGCTACCTGGGGTAAAAACGTGGATTTCCCAGCAGTTGCCGTGGAAACCAGGTCCGACAGACCTACCCCAAATAACTCCTCCACTTTATAAGGCAATACTTCCATATGCCTTTTAGAATCGGCATCATCTGACCACTGCCGAGTCCATAACCCCCTTCTGGCGGAAATGGACATAGCACTTACTCGTGATGCCAGTCGGCAAATATCCCTCTGTGCATCACGCATGTATAAAAATGCATCTTTTAAATGCTCTACAGTCAGTAATATACTGTCCCTATCCAGGGTATCAATATTGTCAGTCAGGGAGTCTGATCAAGCCACCCCAGCACTGCACATCCAGGCTGAGGCGATTGCTGGTCGCAGTATAACACCAGTGTGTGTGTATATGCACTTCAGGATAGTCTCCTGCTTTCTGTCAGCAGGATCCTTAAGGGCGGCCGTATCCGGAGACGGTAGTGCCACCTGTTTGGACAAGCGTGTGAGCGCTTTATCTACCCTAGGGGGAGTTTCCCAACGTGCCCTATCCTCTGGCGGGAAGGGATACATTGCCAATAATTTCCTAGGAATTATCTGCTTTTTATCGGGAGAAACCCACGCTTCATCACACACTTCATTTAATTCCTCAGATGCATGAAAAACTACAGGTAGTTTTTTCTCACCAAACATAATACCCTTTTTAGTGGTACCTGTGGTATTATCAGAAATGTGTAAAACATTTTTCATTGCCTCAATCATGTAACGTGTGGCCCTACTGGAAGTTACATTTGTCTCCTCATCGTCGACGACACTGGAGTCAGTATCCGTGTCGACGTCTGTATCTGCCATCTGAGGTAGCAGGCGTTTTAGTGCCCCTGATGGCCTTTGAGACGCCTGGACAGGCACAAGCTGAGAAGCCGGCTGTCCCATGTCATCAAACTTCTTATGTAAAGAGTTGACACTTTCACGTAATTCCTTCCATAAGCCCATCCACTCAGGTGTCGACCCCCCAGGGGGTGACATCTCCACTACAGGCAATTGCTCTGCCTCCACATCATTTTCCTCTTCATACATGTCGACACAGACGTACCGACACACAGCACACACACCGGGAATGCTCTGAAAGAGGACAGGACCCCACTAGCCCTTTGGGGAGACAGAGGGAGAGTATGCCAGCACACACCAGAGCGCTATATTTAGACAGGGATATCACTATATAGAGTGTTTTCCCTTATAGCTGCTGTTATCTGTAATACTGCGCCTAATTAGTGCCCCCCCTCTCTTTTTTACCCTTTTCTGTAGTGCAGGACTGCAGGGGAGAGTCAGGGAGACGTCCTTCCAGCGGAGCTGTGAGGGAAAATGGCGCCAGTGTGCTGAGGGAGATAGCTCCGCCCCCTTTTCGGCTGACTTTTCTCCCGCTCTTATGGAAAATCTGGCAGGGGTTAATTTACATCCATATAGCCCTGGGGGTTATATGTGATGTATATTTGCCAGGCAAGGTGTTAATATTGCTGCTCAGGGCGCCCCCCCCCCCAGCGCCCTGCACCCATCAGTGACCGCAGTGTGAAGTGTGCATGAGGGGCAATGGTGCACAGCTGCAGTGCTGTGCGCTACCTTGATGAAGACTGATGTCTTCTGCCGCCGATTTTCCGGACCTCTTCTTGCTTCTGGCTCTGTAAGGGGGCCGGCGGCGCGGCTCTGGGACCGGACTCCGAGGCTGGGCCTGTGTTCGATCCCTCTGGAGCTAATGGTGTCCAGTAGCCTAAGAAGCCCAAGCTGGCTGTAAGCAGGCAGGTTCGCTTCTTCTCCCCTTAGTCCCTCGATGCAGTGAGCCTGTTGCCAGCAGGTCTCACTGAAAATAAAAAACCTAAAACTAACTTTTTTCTAAGGAGCTCAGGAGAGCCCCCTAGATTGCACCCTGCTCGGTCGGGCACAAAAATCTAACTGAGGCTTGGAGGAGGGTCATAGGGGGAGGAGCCAGTGCACACCAGGTAGTTCTAAAGCTTTCTTTTTGTGCCCAGTCTCCTGCAGAGCCGCTATTCCCCATGGTCCTTACGGAGTTCCCAGCATCCACTAGGACGTCAGAGAAAACAACACAATTTTTTTTTAAACTCATGTCAACCTAATGACCATGCCGACCTATTTCTAGTATCAACCCACCCACTGTCGACCAATGGGTGTCGACCTTGAGTCCCATACCCGTATTAGTTCAGGGGTGGACAGAATACTGTAGAATTCAGGAGCCAATCGATCACATATAGTAGCCAGCAGGATCGCCAGGAAGGACTGCATCCATTTAATTCAGATGGACAGGATCATTAAAGATAGTGATTTGTTACATGTGTCAGCTGCCTGGATCTGGGGCTTTATCCAACCCTGTATAAGGAGCTTAGATGTGGTAAATGGTGCCAAGGAATGTACCATTGTTGATGACTGATGCCTTGGAATAAACTCTTGCAGAGAGGCCTCTCCCGGATCACCCAAGGTCAGCCACTGGAGGTGGCATTTGGTTCTCAGATCAGGCTGCATAATGCGGTTGGAAAGCCTGTGCCCTGCTGGCTGCACTCACACAAGAACACTTACCCCATAATGGGGGTCATTCTGAGTTGTTCGCTCACTAGCTGCTTTTAGCAGCATTGCACACGCTAGGCCATCGCCCTCTGGGAGTGTATCTTAGCTTATCAAAAGTGCGAATGAAAGGTTAGCAGAACTGCTACTAAATCATTCCTTGCCGTTACTGAGTAGCTCCAGACCTACTCCTAGATTGCGATCAGCTCGGTCCGTTTTGTTCCTGGTTTGACATCACAAACATGCCCTGCGTTCGGCCAGCCACTCCCCCAATTCTCCAGACACTCCTGCATTTTTACCTGGCACGCCTGCATTTTTTAGCACACTCCCAGAAAACGCTCATTTACCACCCAGAAACGCCCCTTTCCTGTCAATCACTCACCGATCAGCAGTGCGACTGAAAAGCGCCGCACGAACAACAGCAAAACTGCTACGTTTTTTGTAAAAATAAGAATTTACTTACCGATAATTCTATTTCTCGTAGTCCGTAGTGGATGCTGGGACTCCGTAAGGACCATGGGGAATAGTGGCTCCGCAGGAGACAGGGCACAAAAGTAAAAGCTTTAGGACTAGGTGGTGTGCACTGGCTCCTCCCCCTATGACCCTCCTCCAAGCCTCAGTTAGGATACTGTGCCCGGACGAGCGTACACAATAAGGAAGGATTTTGAATCCCAGGTAAGACTCATACCAGCCACACCAATCACACTGTACAACCTGTGATCTGAACCCAGTTAACAGCATGATAACAGAGGAGCCTCTGCAAAGATGGCTCCCAACAATCAAAAACCCGATTTTTGTAACAATAACTATGTACAAGTATTGCAGACAATCCGCACTTGGGATGGGCGCCCAGCATCCACTACGGACTACGAGAAATAGAATTATCGGTAAGTAAATTCTTATTTTCTCTGACGTCCTAAGTGGATGCTGGGACTCCGTAAGGACCATGGGGATTATACCAAAGCTCCCAAACGGGCGGGAGAGTGCGGATGACTCTGCAGCACCGAATGAGAGAACTCCAGGTCCTCCTCAGCCAGGGTATCAAATTTGTAGAATTTTGCAAATGTGTTTGCCCCTGACCAAGTAGCAGCTCGGCAAAGTTGTAAAGCCGAGACCCCTCGGGCAGCCGCCCAAGATGAGCCCACCTTCCTTGTGGAGTGGGCATTTACAGATTTTGGCTGTGGCAGGCCTGCCACAGAATGTGCAAGCTGAATTGTACTACAAATTCAACGAGCAATCGTCTGCTTAGACGCAGGAGCACCCAGCTTGTTGGGTGCATACAGTATAAACAGCGAGTCAGACTTTCTGACTCCAGCCGTCCTTGAAATATATATTTTTAGGGCTCTGACAACGTCTAGCAACTTGGAGTCCTCCAAGTCCCTAGTAGCCGCAGGCACCACAATAGGTTGGTTCAGGTGAAACGCTGACACCACCTTAGGGAGAAACTGAGGACGAGTCCGCAGTTCTGCCCTGTCCGAATGGAAAATCAGATATGGGCTTTTGTAAGATATAGCCGCCAACTCTGACACGCGCCTGGCCGAGGCCAGGGCCAGCAGCATGGTCACTTTCCATGTGAGATATTTCAAATCCACAGATTTAAGCGGTTCAAACCAATGTGATTTTAGGAATCCCAGAACTACATTGAGATCCCACGGTGCCACTGGAGGCACAAAAGGGGGCTGTATATGCAGTACTCCCTTGACAAACGTCTGGACTTCAGGAACTGAAGCCAATTCTTTCTGGAAGAAAATCGACAGGGCCGAAATTTGAACCTTAATGGACCCCAATTTGAGGCCCATAGACACTCCTGTTTGCAGGAAATGCAGGAATCGACCCAGTTGAAATTCCTCCGTCGGGGCCCTCCTGGCCTCACACCACGCAACATATTTCCGCCAAATGCGGTGATAATGCTGTGCGGTCACCTCCTTCCTGGCTTTGATCAGGGTAGGGATGACTTCCTCCGGAATGCCTTTTTCCTTCAGGATTCGGCGTTCAACCGCCATGCCGTCAAACGCAGCCGCGGTAAGTCTTGGAACAGACAGGGTCCTTGCTGAAGCAGGTCCCTTCTTAGCGGCAGAGGCCACGGGTCCTCTGTGAGCATCTCTTGAAGTTCCGGGTACCAAGTCCTTCTTGGCCAATCCGGAGCCACGAGTATAGTTCTTACTCCTCTCCGTCTTATAATTCTCAGTACCTTGGGTATGAGAGGCAGAGGAGGGAACACATACACTGACTGGAACACCCAAGGTGTTACCAGAGCGTCCACAGCTATTGCCTGAGGGTCCCTTGACCTGGCGCAATACCTGTCTAGTTTTTTGTTGAGGCGGGACGCCATCATGTCCACCTTTGGTTTTTCCCAACGGTACACAATCATGTGGAAGACTTCCGGATGAAGTCACCACTCTCCCGGGTGGAGGTCGTGCCTGCTGAGGAAGTCTGCTTCCCAGTTGTCCACGCCCGGAATGAACACTGCTGACAGTGCTATCACATGATTTTCCGCCCAGCGAAGAATCCTTGCAGCTTCTGCCATTGCCCTCCTGCTTCTTGTGCCGCCCTGTCTGTTTACGTGGGCAACTGCCGTGATGTTGTCCGACTGGATCAACACCGGCTGACCTTGAAGCAGAGGTCTTGCTAGGCTTAGAGCATTGTAAATTGCCCTTAGCTCCAGTATATTTATGTGAAGTGAAGTCTCCAGGCTTGACCACACGCCCTGGAAGTTTCTTCCCTGTGTGACTGCTCCCCAGCCTCTCAGGCTGGCATCCGTGGTCACCAGGACCCAGTCCTGAATGCCGAATCTGCGGCCCTCTAGAAGATGAGCACTCTGCAACCACCACAGAAGAGACACCCTTGTCCTTGGAGACAGGGTTATCCGCTGATGCATCTGAAGATGCGATCCGGACCATTTGTCCAGCAGATCCCACTGAAAAGTTCTTGCGTGGAATCTGCCGAATGGAATCGCTTCGTACGAAGCCACCATTTTTCCCAGGACCCTTGTGCATTGATGCACTGACACTTTTCCTGGTTTTAGGAGGTTCCTGACTAGCTCGGATAACTCCCTGGCTTTCTCCTCCGGGAGAAACACCTTTTTCTGGACTGTGTCCAGAATCATCCCTAGGAACAGCAGACGTGTCGTCGGGATCAGCTGCGATTTTGGAATATTTAGAATCCACCCGTGCTGTCGTAGTACTACTTGAGATAGTGCTACTCCGACCTCTAACTGTTCTCTGGACCTTGCCCTTATCAGGAGATCGTCCAAGTAAGGGATAATTAAGACGCCTTTTCTTCGAAGAAGAATCATCATTTCGGCCATTACCTTGGTAAAGACCCGGGGTGCCGTGGACAATCCAAACGGCAGCGTCTGAAACTGATAGTGACAGTTCTGTACCACGAACCTGAGGTACCCTTGGTGAGAAGGGTAAATTGGGACATGGAGGTAAGCATCCTTGATGTCCAGAGACACCATATAGTCCCCTTCTTCCAGGTTCGCTATCACTGCTCTGAGTGACTCCATCTTGAATTTGAACCTTTGTATGTAAGTGTTCAAGGACTTCAGATTTAGAATAGGTCTCACCGAGCCGTCCGGCTTCGGTACCACAAAGAGTGTGGAATAATACCCCTTTCCTTGTTGTAGGAGGGGTACTTTGATTATCACCTGCTGGGAATACAGCTTGTGAATGGCTTCCAATACCGCCGCCCTGTCGGAGGGAGACGTTGGTAAAGCAGACTTCAGGAACCGGCGAGGGGGAGACGTCTCGAATTCCAATCTGTACCCCTGAGATACTACCTGCAGGATCCAGGGGTCCACTTGCGAGTGAGCCCACTGCGCGCTGAAACTCTTGAGACGACCCCCCACCGTACCTGTGTCCGCTTGTAAGGCCCCAGCGTCATGCTGAGGACTTGGCAGAAGCGGGGGAGGGCTTCTGTTCCTGGGAAGAGGCTGTCTGCTGCAGTCTTTTCCCCCTTCCTCTGCCCCGGGGCAGATATGACTGGCCTTTTGCCCGCTTGCCCTTATGGGGACGAAAGGACTGAGGCTGAAAAGACGGTGTCTTTTTCTGCTGAGATGTGACCTGGGGTAAAAAAGTGGATTTCCCAGCTGTTGTCGTGGCCACCAGGTCCGATAGACCGACCCCAAATAACTCCTCCCCTTTATACTGCAATACTTCCATATGCCGTTTGGAATCCGCATCACCTGACCACTGTCGTGTCCATAAACTTCTTCTGGCAGAAATGGACAGAGCACTTACTCTTGATGCCAGAGTGCAAATATCCCTCTGTGCATCTCGCATATATAGAAATGCATCCTTTAAATGCTCTATAGTCAATAATATATTGTCCCTGTCCAGGGTATCAATATTTTCAGTCAGGGACTCCGACCAAGCCACCCCAGCACTGCACATCCAGGCTGAGGCGATTGCTGGTCGCAGTATAACACCAGTATGTGTGTATATACTTTTTAGGATATTTTCCAGCTTCCTATCAGCTGGCTCCTTGAGGGCGGCCGTATCCGGAGACGGTAACGCCACTTGTTTTGATAAGCGTGTGAGCGCCTTATCCACCATAGGGGGTGTTTCCCAACGCGCCCTAACCTCTGGCGGGAAAGGGTATAATGCCAATAATTTTTTAGGAATTATCAGTTTTTTATCGGGGGAAACCCACGCATCATCACACACTTCATTTAATTCATCTGATTCAGGAAAAACTACGGGTAGTTTTTTCACACCCCACATAATACCCTTTTTTGTGGTACTTGTAGCATCAGAAATGTGCAAAACCTCCTTCATTGCCGTGATCATGTAACGTGTGGCCCTACTGGAAAATACGCTTGTTTCTTCACCGTCGACACTGGAGTCAGTGTCCGTGTCTGTGTCTGTGTCGACCGACTGAGATAATGGGCGCTTTAGAGCCCCTGACGGTGTTTGAGACGCCTGGACAGGTACTAACTGATTTGCCGGCTGTCTCATGTCGTCAACAGTCTTTTGTAAAGTGCTGACGCTATCACGTAATTCCTTAAATAAGACCATCCAGTCAGGTGTCGACTCCCTAGGGGGTGACATCCCCATTATAGGCAATTGCTCCGCCTCCACACCATTTTCCTCCTCATACATGTCGACACACACGTACCGACACACAGCACACACACAGGGAATGCTCTGATAGAGGACAGGACCCCACTAGCCCTTTGGGGAGACAGAGGGAGAGTTTGCCAGCACACACCAGAGCGCTATAATATGTATAGGGACAACCTTACAATAAGTGTTTTTCCCTTATAGCTGCTATGTAGTTTTATCTATGCCAATTACTGCCCCCCCTCTCTTTTTTACCCTGTTTCTGTAGTGCAGGACTGCAGGGGAGAGTCAGGGAGACGTCCTTCCAACGGAGCTGTGAGGGAAAATGGCGCTTGTGTGCTGAGGAGATAGGCTCCGCCCCCTTCTCGGCGGCCTTTCTCCCGCTTTTTATGAGGAAAACTGGCAGGGGTTAAATACATCCATATAGCCCAGGAGCTATATGTGATGTATTTTTAGCCAAAAACAGTGTTTATATTGTGTCTCAGGGCGCCCCCCCCAGCGCCCTGCACCCTCAGTGACCGAAGTGTGAAGTGTGCTGAGAGCAATGGCGCACAGCTGCAGTGCTGTGCGCTACCTTTACTGAAGACAGGACGTCTTCTGCCGCCGATTTCTGGACCTCTTCTGTCTTCTGGCTCTGTAAGGGGGCCGGCGGCGCGGCTCTGGGACCCATCCATGGCTGGGCCTGTGATCGATCCCTCTGGAGCTAATGTCCAGTAGCCTAAGAAGCCCAATCCACTCTGCACGCAGGTGAGTTCGCTTCTTCTCCCCTTAGTCCCACGATGCAGTGAGCCTGTTGCCAGCAGGACTCACTGAAAATAAAAAACCTAAGTTTAAACTTTTACTCTAAGCAGCTCAGGAGAGCCACCTAGATTGCACCCTTCTCGTTCGGGCACAAAAATCTAACTGAGGCTTGGAGGAGGGTCATAGGGGGAGGAGCCAGTGCACACCACCTAGTCCTAAAGCTTTTACTTTTGTGCCCTGTCTCCTGCGGAGCCGCTATTCCCCATGGTCCTTACGGAGTCCCAGCATCCACTTAGGACGTCAGAGAAATAACGAAGCGCATGCACGCTGCATACCATGCGCATGTGCATTTAGCAGCAAATCGCAGCATAGCGAAAATTGACAACGAGCGAACAACTCGGAATGACCCCCAATGTGAGAATACACGGAGTATTGTTAGTGGAGCTAAAATGTGCTTAGAGGGCTACATGCAATTAACACAATTTGCAGTGTTATTTTCAGTTCTGACCGTCTACAGAAACAAATTACATATATATGTGTGGATATTATAAGTAGCTCTTTCAGATATGGTTATGTATGTTTTCGCTGTAGTGGCCCATTCATTGGGGGATATTCAATTGTTTGAAAAGTCTGTTTGGTTTCTGTTTTTTTCCTATCTAATAGACAGGGGAAAAACACTCAACCGACTTTTCAAATATTTGCATTCCCCCCATTTTGTAGCTCTTTGTTTGATAAATAGTGCATAACTATAAAAAATGATAGTTAGGAGCGCTTGAGTATATTAATTATGTGTTGAACGCACATACCTGTGAAGAAAATAATTGGTTAATATCAATGTTACAGCTCTTTTGTGATTAAATGGTGAAACGGAGATCATTAGCGGTATTTACTTTCCAGTCTGGGTTAGTCCGGACAGTCTCTGTATGCGGGTGACGCTATCCCTACTGTCCCTATTTGTACCTCTCACAGCTTAATGTTACAGCCTGAATGGCTGCCACGGATGAACACGTCCCGTCCTTCTACTGCTCCGGCCGTTCCGGCTTGGTCTCCTCATGCGGTTCACTTGCTTTGGAGCGTGCCAGCGTTTGTATGTACTGGCGGGGCTCCTCCGTAATACACCTTGAATTCTCCAACGCGTTTCGGGTTCACAAACCCTTTAACTAGGATGCCTAGGCACCATTTAATCACAAAAGAGCTGTAACATTGATATTAACCAATTCTTTCTTCACAGGTATGTGCGTTCAACACATAATTAATATACTCAAGCGCTCCTAACTATCGTTTTTTATTCTTGTAATTATTGTATGGAGCTGCTGATACAATATATACAAGCGCGCAATTATTATATTATTCTAAATAGTGCATAACACTGTACAATGTGTTTGTGAACTTCTTGCTGTATAACTGATGTCTAGAGCTGAATTATTCAAATCTGTTGCTGGTTTCCAAGTACTGACCACTGGGGACACTGTTCCATTTGAACAATCTAAATACTAATGTTATTACATGCAAATACAGGTTGAGTAATCCTTATCCAAAATGTTTGGGACCAGGGGTATTTTGGATATCGGATTTTTCCGTATTTTAGAATAATTGCATACCATAATGAGATATCATGGTGATGGGACCTAAGTCTAAGCACAGAATGCATTTCTGTTTCATATACACCTTATACACACAGCATTTAGGTCATTTAATACAATATTTTTAATTCTTTTGTGTATTAAACAAAGTTTGTGTACATTGAGCTACAGAAAACAAAGGTTTAACTATCTCAACCAAAAAGAGGGGTGACTAAAGGTAAGTATATCCTTGTCTGGATGACGTGCATAAGATGGTCATATAGTGATAAGCAAGAAATAAATAAATAATATGGATACGTCCCTTCATGCAGGACGTGTCTCAGCATGTAGTGGTGGTCTTTGATGGCTCCTTTAGGTTCCCCCTCCTTATTTTGCCAAACTTCCAAGGAGGGTGATCTTGGAGTTTCTTTAACACCTATCTGAGAGTTGGACACAGCTCTCAGAGATTCTGGTAATATTACATCTACCAATAGTCTGGATATTCCACTGTGCCAGTGTGCTTTTAATTTTTGGTTTTTGTGATTCACATTGTGAAATTTTATTGCTTTCTTTTATATATTTATGTTTTTTCTTGATGTGGCTCAATTTAAAGGGCTTGTATTAAATGTGTTTTAAAACCACACACACAAGGGGAATCTTCTTTTCTCATTTCTCATATGGGACATCCCCACCTTGGAAGTTTGGCAAAACAAGGAGGAGGAACCTAAAGGAGCGATCAGAGACCACCACTACATGCTGAGATACGTCCTGCATGAAGGGACGTATCCATATTATTTATTTCTTTTTTGCCAACATGCACATAACATGTGCAGAGAGAGTTAGATTTGGGTGGGTTATTTTGTTTCTGTGCAGGGTAAATACTGTCTGCTTTATTTTTACACTGCAATTTAGATTTCAGTTTGAACACACCCCACCCAAATCTAAAGCTCTCTGCAAATGTTATATCTGCCCCCCTGCAGTGTACATGGTTTTGCCTATTAGAGAACAAATTTGCTGCTGCAATCAGGTCTGAATTAAGCCCACTATACACACACAATCTTCTGTCATTGTACACAGCAGCACACACTTTCTTCTTCTGTCACCCAGTACAACCTACTGTAGCATAACCACACACATCATGTGATCACCAGACGTTGTATACAAAGGTAGAGCTGCCTCGATATGAGGGAAATTGCAGCTTTCACATTTTAAACCCTTTGTCCTTATCATCAGCAACCCGTGTTGGCTCATTTTATCTTGACTCGTGGTCGCTTAGTGTACATAACACTCAGTAATGTCCCTCATCTAGGTATGACACCAGCAACAGGTGTCAAAGTTGAAAAATATCATGATTCACATGCCTTGTACTAACCCCATGCACATGCCCGCTGTGCGTGCGCACGCTCTGCCGTGAGTGCGCATATTCGCACTTTTGCGTAATAGAGATTCTACGGCCATGCGCTTTGGCGCGTGGTATGCGCATTTAGGTATAGTTTGTGAGCGTGTAGCGGGCGACTCGATCATAGCATATTTAACCTATATAGTGTGTTTTATAGTTAATATTCCCCTAGAGACAACGTCAGCAAGTATGTTTAGTTTAAACGGTTCCTGGACAGAGAGATTCCTCTTTACATGATAGGAAGGATCAGATAAAGGTTGAAAGGTGGTGTCTAGTATCCAGCTGTAGGGTATTTTAAGGGTAACATTTCGGTGTTAGTTAGGAAAAGATCGCTCGCTCCTGCGTATAGTTATGTACAAAAGTAGTTTATTGAAATTAATTGTATTTGCTGTTTATTACACATGCGAGGGGAATCCAGAGGATACCACCCACTACAGCAGTTGGGGAAAGACACAGCCCACCTGTTCAAATCTACCTATGACCTTTGTTATAATGCAGAGACACATTCCTGTGTCCAATGAACAATGAGATTATAGGGACCATTGTATTGTGAATGTATGCTGTGTATATATAAAGACCAGCATTGCCTGGCCAGTCACTTACTCTCTCTGAACGGCTTTCTCATTGAATGCTGAGGACTGGATCCAGGACGCGCTTGCGAATCATCCCTACGTATGTATTATTCTCTGTAGCCATTTTGTTATCCATAGTGTTTGACATTTGTTCTCATTGTGATTGCTCGTGTTTGCGATCGTATGCTATTGTTCATATTCTTTGTTATTCTGTTTAGATTTCTATGTTAGTTTGTAGTGTATAATCTGTACTGTTTTCCCCTTTTTACTCTAAAATCATCCATGAAGGTGTTAGAGCTGGAGTGGTTTTTAAATCCAAACCAGGTCTTGTGTTTTCACTAGTTTCTATAAAGGGCTTTTCTTAGTGTCTCAATCGCTCAAACAGCTTACACATTGTCAAGGTTAATAAGCGTTACATCATTGTAGTATTACTTTGCTTAGGTTTAGAGTATAAGCATATTTTTACTGTGTGTTGTTAATAAGGTTTACTGTGCATCATTCTGTGAGCGTCTGCGCTGCTCGTGTCTCACTCTCACGGCGCAGCGCCCGCTAAGCCAATAGCGTAGCATTACGGTACTCGGGACGCCTATGGCGTGCTCGATACACAGCGTGAGTCCGTGAGCATACGTGTCGCTCGTGCGTAGCGCCCATGGCCTAGCGTCTGCTACGCTAAGTGCGTACCCTTACGGTACTCGGTGCGCCAATAGCGTACTTAGTCCGTAACAGATTATAGCTTATGTTTAAAGGTAGTATTTGACACTGTCAATTGAGGGCTCGTCCGGGCCTCCTCATATCCGCAACCTAGCAGGACAAGGCAGACTTTATCTATCAGCAAAGGTCGGGAAGGTAGTATCCCCTGTTAGCCGTTTTGTGGTCGGGGATACATTAGTGCTGATTAGATAAGCGTCTGCTCCGCTTGGTTTGTAGGGATGATGGTGGAATCCGGTTCCAGAAGGTAAGAACGTAAAGCTTTGGGTTTTTTTTTTATCTGTTTCATTTCTGTTTGGTGCCAACTGCGCAGGCAACACATGTAACACACGCACACACCTGTACTCTGCATATCTGACCATATTGTTGCAGAACAAGGTTCAAATGAATCATATTGTGTTTGATTCAGATTGGATTGCTTATCTGTTTAAGTAGGTTTAAAAGTATATTTAAAAGTTGCTGCAAAAGCCTTGATATAGTGTTGTTGTTTTTTTAACTCAGGCCTAAAATAACATCAGGGGCTTGCATGGTGATTTTTTTTGTGACAAAGGAAGCCGTATGGTCTGTCCTCCATTTTGTGTAACCCTCATGGATGTGGAAGGGGGAGGAGCAGCGTCCATTTTTGGAAGGTCAATTTTTTCTAAATAGCTGATTTTCAGTCTTCTCAGGAATAATCAGCCGTCCTTGGTCAAAAATAAATCACCATTTATGAACTACCAATGCATTTATTTAATCCATGCCATAGTCAATTACAAATAGATTCAGATGGGGCTTAATAAAAAGTTAATAGTAAGATGAATATTTGATGTAAGAACGACACACAGATATAAAACAAAGTTGTTGTTTTTTCTTCTTTACCTCTAGGATTCTGTTAAACTCTGCTTGTTGTAAGATAAGCCATTGAAATGCAAATTAACCTGTGCAACGGCTTTTTCCTGTCAGTGAAAAATCACCCTTTACAGACAGTCAAAAGCACACTCATATGCAAATTAGAAGAGTAAATGAGTCTCAGGAGACCAGTCAATAGTACATAGATATAATATTATAATTATGTGTGTGTGTTTACATCAATGTATGTTCTGCAAGATAGCTATCCAATATGAATCATACTATTGGAAGCATTGATTACTAGATTAATTTAGAATTATATTTTTTGTATTCTGCATATCTATTCGCTTGTTGCCATTAGCATTATTAGATACATTTTGACCCGTGCTGAAAAATGTGTTGCTATTTAGGTAAAAGTAAAAGTAATACTTAAGGGAGTAATTGTAAAACACGCACGCAGCCTGACCCAGTTATAAAGGTTTATACAGGAGATAATAAGAATTTACTCACCGGTAATTCTATTTCTCGTAGTCCGTAGTGGATGCTGGGGACTCCGTAAGGACCATTGGGAATAGACGGCTCCGCAGGAGACTGGGCACATCTAAAGAAAGATTTAGGACTATCTGGTGTGCACTGGCTCCTCCACCTATGACCCTCCTCCAAGCCTCAGTTAGGACACTGTGCCCGGAAGAGCTGACACAATAAGGAAGGATTTTGAATCCCGGGTAAGACTCATACCAGCCACACCAATCACACCATATAACTCGTGATAGGAACCCCGGTTAACAGTATGATAACAATGGAGCCTCTGAATAGATGGCTCGCAATAACAACCCGATTTGTGTAAAAATAACTATTTACAAGTATTGCAGACAATCCGCACTTGGGATGGGTGCCCAGTATCCACTATGGACTACGAGAAATAGAATTGCCGGTGAGTAAATTCTTATTTTCTCTGACGTCCTAGTGGATGCTGGGGACTCCGTAAGGACCATGGGGATTATACCAAAGCTCCCAAACGGGCGGGAGAGTGCGGATGACTCTGCAGCACCGAATGAGAGAACTCCAGGTCCTTGTCAGCTAGGGTATCAAATTTATAAAATTTTGCAAACGTGTTTGCCCCTGACCAAGTAGCAGCTCGGCAAAGTTGTAAAGCCGAGACACCTCGGGCAGCCGCCCAAGATGAGCCCACCTTCCTTGTGGAATGGGCTTTTACAGATTTAGGCTGCGGTAGTCCCACCGCAGAATGCGCCAGTTGAATAGTGCTCCAAATCCAGTGCGCGTTAGTTTTCTTAGAAGCAGGGGCACCTAGCTTGTTGGGTGCAGTTTTCCTGACTCCAGTCGTCCTGGAAATATACATTTTCAGGGCTCTGACTACGTCCAGTAACTTGGAATCCTCCAAGTCCCTAGTAGCCGCAGGCACCACAATAGGTTGGTTCAAGTGAAAAGCTGATACCACCTTCGGGAGAAACTGAGGACGAGTCCTCAACTCTGCCCTATTCATATGGAAAATCAGATAAGGGCTTTTACAGGACAAAGCCGCCAATTCTGACACACGCCTAGCAGAAGCCAGAGCCAACAGCATAACCACTTTCTTAAGTGGCTCAAACCAATGTGATTTCAGGAACTCCAAAACCACATTGAGATCCCAAGGTGCCACTGGGGGCACAAAAGGAGGCTGAATATGCAGAACTCCTTTGACAAATGTCTGAACTTCAGGCAGTGAAGCCAGTTCTTTCTGGAAGAAAATCGACAGGGCCGAAATCTGGACCTTAATGGACCCCAATTTGAGGCCCAACGTCACTCCTGCTTGCAGGAAATGCAGGAATCGACCCAGTTGAAATTTCTCCTTTGGGGCCTTCTTGGCCTCACACCAAGCAACATATTTCCGCCAAATGCGGTGATAATGTTTTGCGGTTACATCCTTCCTGGCTTTGATCAGGGTAGAGATGACTTCCTCCGGAATGCCTTTTTCCTTTAGGATCCGGTGTTCAACCGCCATGCCGTCAAACGTAGCCGTAGTAAGTCTTGGAACAGACAGGGTCCCTGCTGCAGCAGTTCTTGTCTGAGCGGTAGAGGCCAAGGGTCCTCTACAAGCATCTCTTGAAGTTCCGGGCACCAAGCTCTTCTTGGCCAATCCGGAACCACGAGTATAGTTTTCACTTCTCGCCTTCTTATTATTCTCAGTACCTTGGGAATGAGAGGCAGAGAAGGAAACACATAAACCGACTGGTACACCCACGATGTTACTAGAGCGTCCACAGCGATCGCCTGAGGGTCCCTTGACCTGGCGCAATATCTTTTTAGCTTTTTGTTGAGGCGGGACGCCATCATGTCCACCTGTGGTCTTTCCCAACAGTTTACCAGCATTTGGAAGACTTCTGGATGAAGTCCCCATTCTCCCGGGTGGAGGTCGTGCCTGCTGAGGAAGTCTGCTTCCCAGTTGTCCACTCCCGGAATGAACACTGCTGTCAGTGCTAACACATGATTCTCTGCCCATCGGAGAATCCTTGTGGCTTCTGCCATTGCCCTCCTGCTTCTTGTGCCGCCCTGTCTGTTTTCATAGGCGACCGCCGTGATGTTGTCTGATTGGATCAGTACCGGCTGGTTCTGAAGCAGGGGCCTTGCTTGGCTTGGGGCATTGTAAATGGCCCTTAGCTCCAGAATATTTATGTGAAGTGAAATCTCCTGATTTGACCACAGTCCTTGGAAATTTCTTCCCTGTGTGACTGCACCCCAGCCCCGAAGGCTGGCATCCGTGGTCACCAGGATCCAGTCCTGTATTCCGAATCTGCGGCCCTCTAGTAGATGAGCCCTCTGCAGTGACCACAGCAGCGACACCCTGGTTCTTGCCGACAGGGTTATCCACTGTTGCATCTGGAGATGGTACCCGGACCATTTGTCCAACAGGTCCCACTGGAAAGTCCCTGCGTGGAACCTTCCGAGTGGAATTGCTTCGTACGAAGCTATCATTTTTCCCAGGACTCGTGTGCATTGATGTACCGACACCTGTCCCGGTTTTAGGATGTCTCTGACTAGAGATGACAACTCCTCTGCTTTTTCCACTGGAAGAAACACTCTTTTCTGGTCTGTGTCCAGAATCATTCCCAGGAACAGAAGACGTGTCGTCGGGACCAGCTGTGACTTTGGAATATTGAGAATCCAGCCGTGCTGTTGCAGCACTTCCCGAGAAAGTGCTACCCCCACTACCAACTGTTCCTTGGACCTCGCCTTTATCAGGAGATCGTCCAAGTACGGGATAATTAAAACTCCTTTCTTGCGAAGGAGTATCATCATTTCGGCCATTACCTTGGTAAAGACCCTCGGTGCCGTGGATAACCCAAACGGCAGCGTCTGGAACTGATAGTGACAGTCCTGTACCACAAATCTGAGGTACTCCTGGTGAGGAAGGTAAATGGGGACATGCAGGTACGCATCCTTGATGTCTAGGGAGACCATGTAATCCCCCTCGTCCTGGCTCGCAATAACCGCCCTGAGCGATTCCATTTAAGATGGGTCTCACCGAACCGTCCGGTTTCGGTACCACAAACATTGTGGAATTGTAACCCTTTCCTTGCTGAAGGAGGGGTACCTTGACAATCACTTGCTGTGAATACAGTTTTTGAATAGCCACCAACACCGCCTCCCTGGCAGAGGGAGTTGTCGGTAAGGCAGATTTTAGGAAACGGCGGGGGGGAGACGTCTCGAATTCCAGCCTGTACCCCTGAGATACTACTTGAAGGACCCAGGGATCCACCTGTGAGAGAGCCCACTGAGCGCTGAAATTTCTGAGATGGGCCCCCGCCGTACCCGGGTCCGCCTGAGCAGCCCCAGCGTCATGCTGTGGACTTACCGGACGCAGGGGAGGATTTCTGCTCTTGGGAACTAGCTGTGTGCTGCAGCTTTTTCCCTTTACCTTTGCCTCTCGGCAGAAAGGATGAGCCTCTAGCCCTCTTGTTTTTCTGGGGCCGAAAGGACTGTACCTGATAATACGGTGCTTTCTTTTTCTGTGAAGTAGCCTGTGGCAAAAAGGTCGATTTCCCAGCAGTAGCTGTGGACACGAGGTCCGAAAGACCCTCCCCAAACAGTTCCACCCCCTTATAGGGCAAAACTTCCATGTGCCGTTTCGAGTCGGCATCGCCAGACCATTGCCGAGTCCATAACCCCCTTCTGGCGGCAATGGACATAGCGCTTATTTTTGATGCCAGCCGGCAAATATCCCTCTGTGCATCACGCATGTATGAGACGGCGTCTTTTATATGCTCTATCGTCAGCAAAATATTGTCCCTATCCATAGTATCAATATTATCCGACAGGGAATCTGACCACGCAGCAGCAGCACTGCACATCCATGCCGATGCAATCGCTGGTCGCAATATAATGCCCGAGTGTGTGTATATAGCTTTAAGGGTAGTTTCCTGCTTTCTATCAGCAGGTTCCTTTAGGGCGGCCGTATCCGGAGACGGTAGTGCCACCTTTTTTGATAAGCGCGTCAGCGCCTTATCTACCCTAGGGGGTGTTTCCCAACGTGACCTATCCTCTGGCGGGAAAGGGTAAGCTGCCAATAACCGTTTAGAAATTATCAATTTCTTATCGGGGGAAGTCCACGCTTCCTCACACACCTCATTTAATTCCTCAGATGCAGGAAAAACTACAGGTAGCTTTTTCTCACCAAACATAATACCCTTTTTTATGGTACCTTGGGTATTATCAGAAATGTGTAATACATTTTTCATTGCCTCAATCATGTAACGGGTGGACCTATTGGAGGGTACACTAGTCTCATCATCGTCGACACTGGAGTCGGTATCCGTGTCGACATCTGTGTCTGTCACCTGAGGTAGCGGGCGTTTTAAAGCCCCTGATGACATTTGAGACGCTGGAACAGGCACAAGCTGAGTAGCCGGCTGTCCTATGTCATCAAACCTTTTGTGTAAGGAGTTGACACTGTCACGTAATTCCTTCCATAAGTCCATCCACACAGGTGTCGACCCCGCAGGGGGTGACATCACATTCACAGGCATTTGCTCCGCCTCCACATCATTTTCCTCCTCATACATGTCGACACAGCCGTACCGACACACAGCAGACACACAGGGAATGCTCTGACAGAGGACAGGACCCCACAAAGCCCTTTGGGGAGACAGTGGGAGAGTATGCCAGCACACAACAGAGCGCTATATACCACAGGGATATCACCTATAAAGAGTGTTTTCCCCTTATAGCTGCATATATATATATATTATACTGCGCCTAAATTTGTGCCCCCCCTCTCTTTTTTACCCTTTCTGTAGTGCAGGACTGCAGGGGAGAGCCAGGGAGCGATCCTTCCAGCGGAGCTGTGAGGGAAAATGGCGCCAGTGTGCTGAGGGAGATGGCTCCGCCCCTTTTTCGGCTGACTTTCTCCCGCTATTTTAATATTTCTGGCAGGGGTTAATATACACCTATATAGCCCCTGGGGCTATATATGGTGTCAGTTTGCCAGCCAAGGTGCTATTTATTGCTGCTCAGGGCGACCCCCCCAGCGCCCTGCACCCATCAGTGACCGCAGTGTGTGGTGTGCATGAGGAGCAATGGCGCACAGCTGCAGTGCTGTGCGCTACCTTGGAGAAGACAGAAGTCTTCAGCCGCCGATTTTCTGGACCTTCTTGCTTCTGGCTCTGCGCGGCTCCGGGAACGGACGATGAGGTCGGGTCCTGTGTGCTATCCCTCTGGAGCTAATGGTGTCCAGTAGCCTAAGAAGCCCAAGCTACCACCACTTAGGTAGGTTCGCTTCTTCTCCCCTTAGTCCCTCGGTGCAGTGAGCCTGTTGCCAGCAGGTCTCACTGTAAAATAAAAAAACTAAACTATACTTTCTTTCTAGGAGCTCAGGAGAGCCCCGGCCCCCTAGTGTGCATCCAGCTCAGCCGGGCACAGAAATCTAACTGAGGCTTGGAGGAGGGTCATAGGGGGAGAAGCCAGTGCACACCAGATAGTCCTAAATCTTTCTTTAGATGTGCCCAGTCTCCTGCGGAGCCGTCTATTCCCCATGGTCCTTACGGAGTCCCCAGCATCCACTAGGACGTCAGAAAAACTGGGGGTAATTCTGAGTTGATCGCAGCAGCAAGAAAGTTAGCAATTGGGCAAAACCATGGCCCTCATTCCGAGTTGATCGCTCGCAAGGCGAATTTAGCAGAGTTGCTCACGCTAAGCCGCCGCCTACTGGGAGTGTATCTTAGCTTCTTAAAATTGCGAACGAAGTATTCGCAATATTGCGATTACAAACTACTTAGCAGTTTCTGAGTAGCTCCACACTTACTCGGCATCTGCGATCAGTTCAGTGCTTGTCGTTCCTGGTTTGACGTCACAAACACACCCAGCGTTTGCCCAGACACTCCCCCGTTTCTCCAGCCACTCCTGCGTTTTTTCTGGAAACGGTAGCGTTTTTATCCACACGCCCATAAAACGCCGTGTTTCCGCCCAGTAACACCCATTTCCTGTCAATCACACTACGATCGCCGGAGCGATGAAAAAGCCGTGAGTAAAAAACCTATCTTCAAAGCAAAATTACTTGGCGCAGTCGCAGTGCGAACATTGCGCATGCGTACTAAGCAGAAAAACGCTGCGATGCGAAGAAATTTACCGAGCGATCAACTCGGAATGAGGGCCCATGTGCACTGCAGGGGAGGCAGATATAACATTTGCAGAGAGAGTTAGATTTGGGTGGGTTATTTTATTTCTGTGCAGGGTAAATACTGGCTGCTTTATTTTTACACTGCAAATTAGATTGCAGATTGAACACACCACACCCAAATCTAACTCTCTCTGCAAATGTTCTATCTGCCCCCCCCCGCAGTGCACATGGGGGGGGTCATTCCGAGTTGTTCGCTCTGTAAATTTCATCGCATCGCAGCGATTTTCCGCTTAGTGCGCATGCGCAATGTCCGCACTGCGACTGCGCCAAGTAAATTTGCTAAGAAGTTAGGATTTTTACTCACGGCTTTTTCTTCGCTCAGGCGATCCTAGTGTGATTGACAGGAAGTGGGTGTTTCTGGGCGGAAACTGGCCGTTTTATGGGTGTGTGGGAAAAAACGCTACCGTTTCTGGGAAAAACGCGGGAGTGGCTGGAGAAACGGAGGAGTGTCTGGGCGAACGCTGGGTGTGTTTATGACGTCAAACGAGGAACGACAAGCACTGAACTGATCGCAGATGCCAAGTAAGTGTCGAGCTACTCAGAAACTGCACAGAGATGTCTTATCGCAATATTGCGAATCTTTCGTTCGCAATTTTACTATGCTAAGATTCACTCCCAGTAGGCGGCGGCTTAGCGTGTGCAATGCTGCTAAAAGCAGCTTGCGAGCGAACAACTCGGAATGAGGGCCATGGTTTTGCCCAATTGCTAAAAAATTTCCTGCTGCGATCAACTTGGAATTACCCCCACTGTGTGGTGTTTGGTAAGCGATTATAGTTAAATATCGTTTTACATTTTATAGAAGTGTGCTATTTGTATTGCTGCGGACGTATCCGGCCTTTGTACCAACTACAAACCCAAATGCCTACACACATGGCGTATATTACGCAACGTGCATACGGATACACCCACTAAATACAAATCACACGATAGCATTGTTTTAGTTTAGGCAATGCGGTAGCCACGTGATAATAGCACAAATTTGTTCAGTTTCCAATATTTACTTTAAATACCTTACTTTACTGTAGTACCTCTGGGGAGAGCTATCAGTTTCCGTGAAATGATTTTTTTGATCAGAAAACTATAGAATGATAGTGGGCTGAAAAAGGTATGAGTGTATTGAACTCGGCTTGGTGGTCTTGGTGGTCTTGGTGGAGCTTGGTGAAACTTGGTGAAACTTGGTGAAGCACGATCTAGGTGAAAACGTGCAAGCACGGTTTTGGTGAACACGTGCGACGGAGTGTGATAAAAGTTTTCGTGGTATTACGCTCCGGCTGTTGTGGAGCATAGTAGGGAGACTCCAATGATCCTACCATTTATAGGCAACAAGTGTTTATAAGTGGTACGATTGGACCGCACGGTTGTAGGTGTAAACCCATGACGCAACGTGATATGAGGTTGCATATTCATGCGTAAATTGCCCTCATACGTGTTGTAGGGAGCACATGCAAGCGTGATTTGTGTAAAATAAAGGAAGGGAATTTTCGCTGGTCTCTCAGGAAAATCTCTAGAGGTAGGGCCTGCAACGACTACGTGTGTCTGCTAAAAGAGGTGGATCCGTGATACTCGGAGCAGAAGAAGCTGGTGGAAGAGCTTGGAGAACTTCCACCGTAGACTTCTGTGTTTGGTGCATTTTAGGAAGTTTTTCTGTGTTAAAAAGGTCCACAGTGGAAGCCAAGTGCACCACACAGGGACGTTTAGCAGTCAGGGTTCAGACTGAAGAGAATTGCAGACCCCGGGGGTCTGCTCGGTTAGTAATGTGGGGGAAATATGGTCCCCACACTGAGACCTTTTGTGATGAATGGACACGAATGACTGTGGGGGATAAAGCACCATTTCCTGGGATAGGTAGTTTTGACTCAGAGGTATTGCATAATCTAAGGCTTAGGATCTGTCTCATAAAATCCCAAAAAACAGAGGATCAGACACACAAACTGTTTACATTTATGGCAACAAGAGAGTGATATACAGAGGGAATTAGCTTACACAGCTGGTTCCAACACTAGCAGGAAACTGATGGCGACTGGAGAAACAATGGCTACAGAGAATGGCATACTGGGATATGATGATAATAGTGCACTTAATAACTGTATTAATGACAATAAGAGTAAACGTAATAAATGTGTTAATGACGATAGGAGTAAAACTGATAAATGTACAAATTTTAACCCATGCAAGTTGCACCCCATGTTAAACTTCCCTCAGGATTACAAGCAAGAAAGTGAGCCCAGCACGATGTCGGCACTTTCTCCAGCAGCCACCATACGAGACACCCAGGTGGGCACGGCCCAATCGGTAAAGGCAGTAGTTAAGTCCCCTAACGGTGGGTCAGGTGAGGTCGTGTCCACAGGTAAGTACGGTATTGTATATTATGCACAGACAATTGCACCTCACATTGTAGAGTCAACACAAGATGATGTAGTTGAACTTAATCCTGTCAGGCTGATTGCAGTCCCAAATGGACAGAGTGACGCTCTGGGAGTCACTGCCATCAGGAACATTGCAATGCATTGCCCCTGGTCCCGGACAGAATTAAGGACAATTATGTCTGAATTTCCTGATCCCAGGAAAGATCTAGCCGCATGCCAAAGGTTTATTAAAGAACTAGGAAACGCTGCCGAACCCCATAATAAAGATTGGCGGACATTGCTGAGGGTATGTCTACCCTCCAATATTGACCCTGCGAAATTCATCACTGATTGTAAGTTAGAAGCAGAAGTACCTCTCACTGAGGAATACAATCAGGAGAATGTTAAACAGATCAACCTGCAATTAGGAGTATATTTCCCAACTGTTGTCAAGTGGAACAAAATTTTCTCCATTAGACAAAAAGAAGGTGGAACTACTTCTGATTATTTCCATCGAGCATTAGAGAAAATGGCTAGATACACTGGGATCGCGGACATTGAGGAAAATGTACATCATAGAGAGGTAGCGGTGTCCATATTAATGGAAAGTTTAAAAGAAGTGTTGAGAACAAGGGTACAGGCCACTCAACCTAACTGGAGGGGTATCTCGGTGGCTGCATTAAGGGAGTCCGCTATCGAGCATGACGTAATATCCAAAGAACCAGGGAAGCACAGGGAGAGCGGTTGATGATGATGAGCATCCAAGCACTAGAAGAGGCATCAAATCGACCAAAACCCTAGGCCCCTGGCGGAAGCCAAGGGTTTGTTATCTGTGTAAAAGGGAAGGGCATTATGCCAGCAACTGTAACAGCACACACAAAGTCAGACCTCCTAGACAAGAACACAAGCAAAGTTATGACACACTGTATGACACATGTAATTGTAATCAGGGATCATATAGAAAATATTTTTGGGCCGCACTTGTAATTTGCAGCCAGAGAAGTTGATTGTTAGCCTTGATAGTAAGCCTGAGGTTACAGTCAATGTAATTGGTAGGTCATTTCTTGTAGACACAAGGGCGGGCAGGTAAACTCTGTGATTATCTTTAAATGTTTCCTTTTCATCTCTGACGTTCACCAGCAGAACTACAGCTCAAACGTCACATGTCTACTTGGTCTTTTCAGAGGTCTACCCAACCCCAGTATATCTTACCAGCATCATTGTGCTGCCTGGCCACGCACAGAGGGTGGAGAGTGGAAATACTGGTGGGGGAGACTGTGCAGAGATACCGATGGACATGTTGGTGTGGCAGCCTGATGGTGAACGGAAATCTGACAATGTTTTTTTTCTATTGTTCTCTCTCTTTTTGTTCTTTCATGTTTTACGGATGGTATGTCACACAACAGTTAGACAAATGGTAATGCAAGATTTATGCTCCTTACAGAAAGATCGCTGATTCGGAAAGAATATCGTATCACTGGAGTGTTCGTTTTGGGAAGACTGAGAGACAGCACTGTTGAGACTACATCTGAGCAAGAAGAATAATAAGACTATAGGACAATTATAGTAACAATTTTCTTTCTCTTCAATTATTTTCTGTACCCCCATTACAACTCTTTCTTTCTCCTCCTGCAAGATGGACTTGCCCCAAGAGACTGCATCCCGTGTTTTCCTGTTGACCCTGTTGTTGACCAGAGCAGTCTGTTTTGGTGAGAGTATCAGAGAGGTCGAGAAAGGATCTGGAATGGGTTCTGATGACCAGGATGGATTCATAGAATTCTAAGAGCAACACAATCACTGAGTAAAGGCGAGTTTCTCCTTCATCCACTAGGGGCCACTGGAGCGTAGATACAATGGGGAAATAGTAGGCAGTAATTGGGAGCTGGCACTTTAAAATTCTCACACTGTGGCTAGCTCCTCCCCTACTATCTCCCCTCCAAGCCAGTCTTAGTTTAGTGCCCGAGAGAGCTGGTTCACTTGGGTTTAGCTGAAGAATTTTTTCTTTTTTCTTTCTTATTTTATTTTTCTTTCACACACGCACAGACTGGCATCTCTGCCACTGCCAGTCTGCACCGCGGGAGCTGCCGGCGGGGTCCCATCGCAGCTGCGTGCGGCTCGGGATGGGCCCTGGCTGAGGGAGACACTGAGCTCTCCTGAGTTGGCCGGACACCGCTGAGTGCGGCGCGTGTCGGGGCCACTCCATCCAGCAGAAGATTCCGGCAGCATGGCAGCGGTGAGTATCAAAAATGGCCGGACACCGCTGCGTGCGGCGCGTGTCGGGGCCGCTGGGTCGAAACGCCTGAGGGAAGGAAGCGGTGAGTACAATCTCCCCCCTCCCCCTCCAGACTGATGTATGTTTTTACATTTTTCAGTTTCAGTGTTTTAATACATGGAAGGACAGGCTACCCTATACTCTGCAGTCATAGACAGGCTGGAGTGCATAAAAGGCTTACTAATTTGAAATTGGCGCCATTATGTGGGGGGCGGAGCTTCAGCCCGCTCTGTAAGCGGGCTCAGCGCTCTTCACTCCCCGGCTGCAGCATACAGGCAGCCGGGTGATATACATTTACATATATCATATAACTGTGTAATAATTAGCATCCACAGTTCTTTCTGTCTACATAGCTCTCATGGCAGAGTGGTAACACCTATGGTTACGATGCCCACGAGCTAGGGTTCGATTCCAGCAAAGGAAACACTCTCCCCGGCCGCAGCATACACACTTACAGGCAGCCGGGTGATAGTGCAGTTTTAATTTGAAAGTGACCGGAGCAGGGGGGCAGAGCTAAGGCTTTTCACTCCCCGGCCGCACATCGCTCCCCGGCCGCAGCACACAGGCGGCCGGGGGATGCATGGGCGCTTTCCACTTACTATACAGCGGATTTGAATGTGGCGCCGACGCGGAGGGGGCGGAGCTAACTCCCGCTCTGTACGGCGGGCTTTCTCCGCTCCCCAGCCGCTGCAGCATGACGAGACGCCGCTCCACGCTCCCCGGGCCACTGAAAGCTCCTTTCCTCTCCTGGCTGTGCAGGAAGGATTCTTTAAATGTATAAGGTATGAGGGGGTGGGGGTGGGGGGTGAAGCTTATCCCCCCCCTCCTCCCCCCCCCGATGGAGGCTCCCAGCTCTCATGGTCTCTAGGCAACACACCTGTCTCTGGAGTTTGTAGCTTTTCTGTGCAGTGTGCTGCAGAAATATTGTTACATCTTGCTTTGGCTACATTCCTCCTGCAGGGGAGTCCTCTGCCCCATTTCAGACATTTACATCAGGGAATCTGCTCTATTACAGGAGCTGGGACTCGGCTCATTGATAATTAAAAATCTACTGTGCAGTATTTCTTTACCCTACATATACACAGTATTTATCTACCCTATTAGGTGCACAGTATTCATCTACCCTATTAGGTGCACAGTATTTATCTACCCTATTAGGTGCATGGGTTCACTGTGGTGTGTGTATATCAGGGTTGCCTACCCTCCCGCATTCAGCGGGAGGCTCCCGTTTTTTACATGAGCCTCCCGCTGCCCCGCCAAACCTCCGGGTCCTCCCGGTTTTTAGTGGAACTTGACGAAAATGCGGACTGCGCATGCGCGAGTCCGAGTTGCCAGGGGGCGGGGGGGGCGTTATCGTATAAAGTGGAATGCCTGCCCCGCCGCCGCTAACCACAACCGCACGGCAGTCCTCATTTAAATAACATGACGCCCACATTATGACGCCCACATGCAGGCCTTGCCCCCCGGCATTCAGCGTTTTCGGCAAGTCCGGAATACCAGGGGCGGGGCCTGCATGGATGTCATAATGTGGGCGTCATGTTATGTAAATTCCGGGTGTGTGTAGCGGTGGCCGCATAGGAGGAGAGGAGACTGTTTCTGGGCGGCAGTGTCACCAGCGGCGGGCGGCAGCAATGGAAGTCTCTTCCACCCCCACCCACACGATAGCCTGCTATAGCTAAAAATAATGTAAGTGGGAAGCTGGTAGGGACGGATACATGGTGGCTGGGCTGGGATCCGTGGGGCTGGCTGGGCAGGAGAATGTGAATAAACTAATGCAGCAATAAGCCTTTTTCCCCTCATCTCACTTACACTGAGTTTTGATTTACATTTCATTTGCATTATGGACAGTGCTTAGATATTGTGGCTGTTGCTGGCTACAAAAACACTATGGGACCTATTTCTCATTGAGCGCATATTCACTGCGATCTAGGCTATTAGCGCCCAGTATTGCATTGCAATATGCGATGATATTGGCTAGATCAGTGGTCGCCAGAGCCGGATTATCCTAGGGGCGACAAGGGCAGCCGTCCCGGGGCCCCCACACATTAGGGGCCCCCACAGACTGCTTTATAAATCGGAGCAGGCTACACGCCTGCGTTTTTCCGCACACTCCCATAAAACGGTCAGTTTCCGCCCAGAAAAACCCACTTCCTGTCAATCACACTACGATCAGCACAGTGATGAAAAAACGTTGTAATGCCGTGAGTAAAATACCTAACTTTTGTGTAAAATAACTAAGCGCATGCGCTCTGCGAACATTGCGCATGCGCAGTTAGCGGATATTCTCAGTATAGCGAAAATCGTCAACGAGCGAACAACTAGGAATGACCACCTAAGTTCCATGAAAACACATTTATATGCTGTTGGAAACTAAGAAATGCTGGATCGCTAGCTACCAGGTTGCAGGGGATTTTTTTTCTATTTTCTATTCTTCCATCTTCCTATCCCTGTCAGTAGCTTGTGATCTAAGCAAAGTCCTGATGAGACGTGTGATGATGAGGTCCTGGAAATTTCACCTCCATAATGACACACTGGAGGGTCAGGCGGAGGTGCTAGATCTGGCTGCATGGTCTCCGTCGGTGGCATTAGTGTCAGGGTGTGAGTTGGGCCCAAGTTGTTATGGACTTAGCTGGATGCAGATAGTACTGGAGGAGGTGATTGGTTCCGCTATCTACATACAGTGAAGTGTGGGGTAGACCCTATGTCTGCAGCACTAGGAGCTGTGGCGGAGGGGGGCTCCTCTAATCTCTAGTCCGCAACTTCTGAACAGAATTTAAGCGGTTTACATAATAGATATCCATGTTTGTAATATTGTGCTGTTACACAATTCTGGAGAGATATCGGGGGTGATTCAGATCTGATCGTTGGTGTGTGTTTTTGCACAGCGGGCAATCAGGTCCTAACTGTGCATGCGTATGCACCGCAATGCCCACGTGTGCCGGACAACAACAAAGGGCATGGCCAGTCAGTGACTGGATGGTGCAAAAAAATCCGATCGCACGGGCGTTCGCTAGCTGATTGACAGGAAGAGGCCGTTTCCTATGAGTGGCAACTGACCGTTTATTGGTAGTGTCCGGAAAAACGCAGGTGAGCCCAAGCTTTTTAAAGGAGGATGTGTGACGTCAGCTCCAGCCCCGATCAGCCTGTTCTCATCACACTGGAGGAGTAAGTCCTGGGCTGTGCAGAGACTACACACAGTGGATTTTCATAGCTCAGTGTACACATGGGATCGCACACTTGCACAGTGAATTTACACTCCTCCCTGGGGGCGGCGACTATCTGAACGCAGAACAGCAAAGTTAGCAGCTCAGTGATCAGGTCTGAATCACCCCCCATTGTCTCCAGGCCATTAGAAGATGCAATTGCATGGAGATAGTAAGAAGGGATGGCTTTTCTAAATGTGTATTTAGTTGTTGAAAGGATTTGCCCTTATACCTTAACCCTCGATGTGATGGCCTCTTAGACGTCTGGAGTGTAAACTCTTAGCCACAAGGTACATGCACAACACAAGCAGTAAGAATTCACACTGTTTTATTGAATGTTTAACATTGGTATAAAAAGAGAACACATAAGGGTGTAACTGATAAGTGTAAAAGGGCTCATTGGCTTAGGGGTAGGTGCCTGGGTGGGGTACGTAGGGGTGGTTAATACTTGACATAACATAATTGGATATAGCAGTTGCTAGGCAGATGTTATATACGTTGCATCAGACGGAACTTAACAAAGGATCTTTTAGTAACACACAGAAGTAGAAAAAGCAGGTTTCATCTAGTATAGAGCTGACCTTGGATGCCAGACCCACACAAGCCTGGTATCTGTATGAGAGACAAAGGCATCTAACACAGGGCAGCACGCATCCATTGCAAACACATAAGAGTTCATAAAGCATGTTTTAACCCTTCACTAGGGAAATAGAAATATTCACTTTTACACTGTAACCACCACAAGGAAACTGATCATATAAAAAGTAATATGTACAAAGACAGAAGAGGTAACCCTTCAATCCCCTCTTAGAATCATGATTATTATATGACATGATTCTTGAGTGAGGCTCCTTTCTTGTTTCTCCAGTTCTTGAGATATTGGACATAATCGTCGGGTCCCTTACTATCAGAGGAGGTGACAGGACTGGTGGTTATGTCATAATACATCAGGGCCTTATCAATGCCTTTGGAGGTAAGTTTCTTTCCACAGGGAATTATACAATAAACTATAATGCCTAAAAGAATTAAAGTTATGAGTATAAATATGCTTATTTGCACAAGAGCCTGTTTCCAATTTTCAAATCACCCAAAATATTGGCTCCATGGGTTATCAATACCTGAATTTTTCTTAAGTTCTATGGATAAGGTTTCTAACTTGTTTATGGCTAAAGTAACCTTACCATTGGGACCAGTGTTGTCAGGAATATATGTACAACAGCCTTCCACCTTACTAATGTAAACACATGTACCGCCTTTTTCTGCTAGGATCATGTCAAGGGCCATTCTATTTTGGAATGTCATTTGGGAAGTGGCTTCTAGCTGTTCAGCTATACCTTTAAGAGCATCTTTGGTATCATTAACAAATCTTTGTTGATTATAATATATATAATTAATCCAGGCTACGTTTTTATTTACAGTTACTATAGGGAACAATGACTCAAAACCCGCAGCCACCTCATCTCTAGCTTTGAACTCATTTGGAACACCTCTTGGGACCCCTATAGCATCAATGTATACGTGGGGGTCAAAGCTACCTCCTGGGAGTGCTCTTTTCTTTCGATTAACAGGAGTATTAGAGGGAGGAGTGGGGTCATCGGTGATCATTAAAAAGGCTGAAAAAAAAACAATTTTCTTGTTCTAGGGGTATATTAAGGGGCACTGTACCTAGGTGGGGCCTAGATTTGCCACAGACATAACAGTTGCTTTTATTGTGTTTGTTAGCACTATACTTCATCCATTCCAACCAAAATTAATGTCAGGGAAACCAGTTTCAATAGCTAGGGTGTCTTCAAAGGTAGGGTTAGTAATAGCCACCATATCTTTAGAAGTGGCAATATGGGGCTTTAAAGGTTTGTTTTGGGGATATTTGCTATATCTATTTTTTGCAAATGATGGGCCATATTTCCAATCTGCTCCTGTATTCCACCCCACAGCTTCCCAGGAATTACAATTAGATCCATAATATCTAATGTCATAGTACCATTCGTCAGTAACACAAATATATACTGTCTCAGACATTCCTGATTTCCTTTTCTGCTGTATGAAATGTTTGTTGTCAGCAAGTTTAGGGAACATAAAATAGTCAAGGATATATGTGGCTACGTGTGTATTGGAGGAATTGTACCACAAGGTGGGGACCCCATCTGTTTGTGTGATGTCGACTTCACATAGTGTGAGGTGAATGAGGGCCAGTAGGGCTATCGAGATAGTCCCCAGGATAAAGATAGGGGACAGGTTCCTCATCTTCTTCTGTTCTTCTTTCTTCGCTAGGTGGGAGGTCAGGGCTGTCTGCCCCGGTTCGTACCTCACTGGAATCACTTGCTTCCCTCTCTAGGTCTGGTCTAGGAACCTTTTTTACTCGGGATGCATGGATCCAGGCAGGACTTTCCTCTGTCAGGACTGCTGTCCGGGTAACTGCTACGACCTCTGTCTCTGGACCATAGGTGAAGTCTCCTGGGCTCTTGTTCCTGGGGAGCACCTTCACCACGACTCTGTCTCTGACTTTAAAGGGGTGTGTAGGTTCCTGTGGATTCAAAGGGTTTTTACAAACAACCTCATGTTCAATTTCATTCAGTTTTGTTATCAGGGACCTGACATACTCTTCTCTGATGAGTTCTAGATCTCCTTCCTGTATTACTAGTGGTTTCTTAGCCCAGGGTGTAGGAAAAGGCCTGCCCATTAGTATTTCAAATGGGGAGTAACCTAGAGTTTTCTGTGGGGTATTCAAGATGCTGGTGTTTAGCTTTATTAGGGTTGTTCCTGAGGCAAGTGATGCATCTGCTAACATACTGGTCCACAAGTGATTTGGCATTAGTAACATAAAAATCATTGGTTAGTAGGAGGAGTGTTGTGGCTTCACCACGGTGACCAACACCACGGCACTGGGCAACGAGCAAAGGGGCACTGGACTGGGGCATACAGGGTTTCCCCTCTTTGCAGATTAATCCTGATTTAGGATTTTTTCTGCAGAATTGGGTAAGTCCAGTCGGAGAGATCAGTATTAGTCGCAGCAGCTTGAAGTTGAGTGAGCAGATGGACGCTGTAAAGGGAGGGACATGCTCTAGTGAGTGCAATGAGTTCTGCAGCTTGCGCGGACTGATAAGGTATTGGTAGGGTTTCCAACACAGTATCAGGGAGGGTGACAATGGCATAGCCAGCCTGGTATGTATTGTCATTGGGCCTACTACATGAGCCGTCAACAAAAACTATGTCTGCGCCTGGTATGGGAACGGGAGACATGTCAAGTCTGGGAGAAGTTTCAGCTTCAATGGAAGCAGCACAGTCATGTAGGTCGGGTGGTTCATCCTCGGGACCTTTCAAGCCTAAAAGGGCATTGAGAATGGGTGCAGGGCCAGAAGAACCAGCAGTGTACTTAATGGTAAGGGTAGGGTTACTCAAAAGGAGTACTTCATATCCACTAAGGCGTTGTGCTGACATGTACTGTGTGTGTAAGCCTTTAAGTATTGCCAGGACATCATGTGTGGTGTGGAGTACTGTGATGTGGCCTAAAGTGAGGGTAGTGGCCATTTCTGCAACCATTGCACAGGCTGCCAAAGCCCTGAGGCAGGCAGGCATACCTTGCACAGACACTGGCATGACTTTGAAAAAAAATGCCACGGGGCGCAACTTCCCTCCATGAAACTGTGTGAGCACCCCCGCCATGGTTTTACAATTGTCCCTTGCATATAGATGGAAAGGTAGCACATAACTGGGGAGGCCAAGTGCCGGACTTTTCATCAACATACATTTTAAACTTTCATATGCAGTTAACATTTCTTGTGACCATTGTACAGTTTTAGGTTTGTCCTTCAGTGTGGCTTGTCTCAAAATGTTATCACAATAAGAGCAATCAGATATCCACTGTCTGCAGTAATTTACCATACCCAGGAAGGACAGTAGTTCCCTCTGGGTAGTTGGGGTGACCAGGCCCAATACAGACTGTATGCGTTGTGGACTGACTTTCCTCTCTCCCTGAGTGAGCACAAAACCTAAGTAATCAACATGCTTTTTACACCATTGCATTTTTATTTTGGACACCTTGTGTCCACATTCACAAAGCCAGTTTAGTAATGAAACACCATCCTCTCGGCAGGCCTCCTCAGTTTTACTACAGAGCAGCAGATCATCTGCATACTGTAGCAGGACTGAACCATGGTGAGGTTGCCAGGGCCCCAATGTGGCCTGGAGACAACAGGTGCGTCAATAATCTGCACCAGGTAAGTTGTTTACCCTCAAAAGAAAAGGCAAAAGTAATTGTGTCTGTGAATCTACAGGTATGCTGAAAAAAAAGCATTCTTCAAATCAATTACAGAGAACGCAGCATCTGCAGGGATTGCAGAAATGAGTGAGTTTACATCTGGAACAATTGGTGCAATCGGGACAATTGGCTGATTGATCGCTCTGAGATTCTGTACAAATCTTATACTACCATCAGCTTTGGCAACAGGGTTCACAGGAGTACAGTATGGTGATACAATATGTCTGAGAATACCCTGTTGTAAGAATTGCTGTATCACGGGGCGGAGACCTTCTATCTTTTCTGGTGAGAGGGGATACTGCATAAGTCAGAACACAAAACACTGGTTGTTGCACCGCTGTCCACTAAAAAGGGAATTTTACTTCCATTTATAATAAGTGGCAGCAGAGGTGAATCTTTACTATGACGGGAGAGTTGAATAAAGGCTGGGATACCCTCCTCCGGGCCCCGTCAGTGCGGGAATCTTCCCTGACTGCGGGGTTGGTTCTGTCTGTCAAAGCGTCTGGAGTTCTGATAGTTATGAGTGAGTGGGGAAGTGAGTAAGCTTTCTGAGTTAAGCAAAGGTAAGCCAGCGTCATCTGTCCAGCAGTCCTTAAACCTTTTCCAAAACGCAGTAACAGACTATGAAGGTTTCTGTTTACAAGCTACAGCGACAGGCAAAAAGCACAGGCTTTAAAGACTTCCTTCATATGTGTATAGCTGCGTCCTTTGCAAGCTTTGCGCAAATAAGATATACAGCCATCGAGGGTAATGGTGGCAGTGTTTTACTATTATCTAAACTCTGGGTTATTGGTGCTAGGGATAGAGCTAGTGGACGCACCCTCCAGCAGTGGAGCTGGAGGCAATCCCATTTAGTGTGAAAGGGTTACTGCTGCCAAGAGATTTGTGTCTCTGAGCGCAGGATACATTGGAATGCAAAGGGGGGAGGGAGAGGGGTTTTTTTTGCAGCCTCGCTTCTGTGCTGTTGGGAACTGACATTTTTTCTTAAATCTCCATATAGAAAAGGTAATTACTGCCTTCCCGTAGGAATGGGTCCTGTCCTGCTTTCTCTGTCCATCCCGCTAAATTATCCACCCATGGGTTAACTAAATAATACTCTGAGGTAGAGTTACGGGCAACATACATCCTGCATGTCTCACCAGGGAGGGGCGGGGGATATGCAGTTTTTTACTCTGACTAGAGCCCATTGTCAGACAGTAATATAAATCAACAATACAACTTTTAAAAGAAAATTATCTAAAATATACAACACTCTACTTACTATACATGCATCAGCTTAACCAGTTAATTAGTCATTGACAATATCACAATATTATCTGTATAGTGAGAACATGAAATCTTTTGACGGGTACGCTTACCTTCGTACAAGATGTCAGAAAAATACAGCGTTTTAAACAGGAAGCAAGAAAAGTGTTTGAGTGAAGATATCTGGCAGACGAAAACTTACCAGCCGTCTGGACCAAATATAAGAACTTATCTCACTACAACATACAAAAATATATAGGCGATCAAATCGGGGTATTCTCTACGTTACGTATAGACCCCAGGTCTATGTTTTTTTTTAAGTATCCCAGATACTGACGTCTTTGGAGAATTGCGCTTGGACCCCGGGTCCTTTCTCAGACGTATTCTTTAAGTCCCAGACATTAAAGATTCTATGGTATCCCTGATACCTGTTTTATGCTTTTACATAAAACTTCGTAATATTAAGTCCCGGACTTAAATATTACCTTGTCACGTGTTCCCGGAACACTGACACGGATTCAGCTTCAGTGTATGACCGCAATCCTGTATGGCAAAGACAGACAATAAATTCTCTATTTTTACCATTCAGGGACGATCACTGAATCGCGGACGTAGCCCCCAGCTGAAAGGATTTGCCCTTATACCTTAACCCTCGATGTGATGGCCTCTTAGACGTCTGGAGTGTAAACTCTTAGCCACAAGGTACATGCACAACACAAGCAGTAAGAATTCACACTGTTTTATTGAATGTTTAACATTGGTATAAAAAGAGAACACATAAGGGTGTAACTGATAAGTGTAAAAGGGCTCATTGGCTTAGGGGTAGGTGCCTGGGTGGGGTACGTAGGGGTGGTTAATACTTGACATAACATAATTGGATATAGCAGTTGCTAGGCAGATGTTATATACGTTGCATCAGACGGAACTTAACAAAGGATCTTTTAGTAACACACAGAAGTAGAAAAAGCAGGTTTCATCTAGTATAGAGCTGACCTTGGATGCCAGACCCACACAAGCCTGGTATCTGTATGAGAGACAAAGGCATCTAACACAGGGCAGCACGCATCCATTGCAAACACATAAGAGTTCATAAAGCATGTTTTAACCCTTCACTAGGGAAATAGAAATATTCACTTTTACACTGTAACCACCACAAGGAAACTGATCATATAAAAAGTAATATGTACAAAGACAGAAGAGGTAACCCTTCAGTTGTTCCCGTCTTCCTGTTATGTACAGTATGATGAGTTTTGGAGAAAGCTGATCTGTGTTGTAATTTTGATTTCAAGAATACATTGAGAAAACCTATCACTAATGTTGAAGTTTAGATCTAAAATATTAACACAAACAATAAAAAAAGAAAAAAATCATGCCAAAAACACACACACACACACACACACACACACACACACACACACACACACACACACACACACACACTCTCTCTCTCTCTCTCTCTCTCTCTCAAGGGGGAACTTGGATAAATGAGTTTGATTTTTCTAGTGACAAATTCTGCAAAGTTAAATCCTTTTAAATGGCTCCCCTGTAGTTAGTTTACATTTGTGATAATGCTCTCACCAGTGCTGTCAAGAGATCATCTGAAACCCGATATTAAGGGGGAGCATCTATGCCACATAAGGGACCCTCTACAATTTTTGGATTGGCGCTAAATTTCCATGCACTGTCTGGCTATTTGCATAACAATATAACTTTAATACCCTATCCCTAATCCTCTATCCCAAACTGCTAAACAAACCCTAATACCCTAACCCAGTGGTTCCCAAGCTGTGTGCCTAAGCACTCTGGGGTGCCACGAGACACTTGCAGGGGTGCCTCAGGTTGGCGGTCCAGAACCAAAATAAATTATTTATTGTCAAATTGATAGGCAAAACCAGTGCTACTGGCTGTCAATTATAAATTATTGGGCAATTACAACCACAACTATGTCCACCACCACATAACTAAACCTAAGGGTGACAATTAAGCACAATTTACATAATGTAATATAATTTTTAAAATGAATCAATAAGAAACTTTCGGAGTAGGGGTGCCTTGAAAAAATGCTGATGTTCTAGGGTGCCATGATTCAGTAAAGTTTGGAAACCACTGCCTAACCCCTAAACTAACTCTAATACCCTAACCATAGAGGGTAGATTGGATGGGCCATTTGGTTCTTATCTGCCATCAAATTCTATGTAACGCTAACTAGAGATGAGCGGGTTCGGTTCCTCTGAATCCGAACCCGCCCGAACTTCAGGTTTTTTACACGGGTCCGAGCAGGCTCGGATCTTCCCGCCTTGCTCGGCTAACCCGAGCGCGCCCGAACGTCATCATCACGCTGTCGGATTCTCGCGAGGCTCGGATTCTATCGCGAGACTCGGATTCTATATAAGGAGCCGCGCGTCGCCGCCATTTTCACACGTGCATTGAGAGTCATAGGGAGAGGACGTGGCTGGCGTCCTCTCCGTTTAGAGAAGAGAGAGACACAGTATTTTGGGGAGCATTATTAGGAGGAGTACTACTATACTGTATACTACTATACTACTTGCTGAAGTGATATTTATAGAGTCATAGGGAGAGGACGTGGCTGGCGTCCTCTCCGTTTAGAGAAGAGAGAGACACAGTATTTTGGGGAGCATTATTAGGAGGAGTACTACTATACTGTATACTACTATACTACTTGCTGAAGTGATATTTATAGATTAGATAGTGTGACTGTAAGTGTATTATCTGACTTGTGGGGGAGACACTGACAGTGGGGAGCAGTTAGAGTCTGAGAGCAGGACTCAGGAGTACATATAATGTACAGTGCACACTTTTGCTGCCAGAGTCAGTGCCACGCTGCCATTGTTGTGACCACACTGACCACCAGTATAATAATATATTTTGTGATTGTCTGCTTAGGACTCGGAGTACTAGTTACAAGTTGCAACGTGACCTGACCACCAGTTTAATAATCAATCACCACCAGTTTAATATATATATATATATATATATATATATAATTGTATATAATATATATATATATATATATATATATATATAATATTGTATACCACCTACCTGTGGTTTTTTTTTTTTCATTCTTCTTTATACATACTACTATAGTAGCTTACTGTAGCAGTCTGCGGTGCTGCAGTGCTGACCTGACAGTGTTCAGCAGGTCCGTCATCAGTCATTACATAATAAATATATATAGTACCTGTCCGGCTGCAGTACTAGTGATATTATATTGATTTCATCTCATTATCAATAATTTATCATCCAGTCTAGACTCTATATTAGCAGCAGACACAGTACGTTAGTCCACGGCTGTAGCTACCTCTGTGTCGGCAGTCCATCCATAATTGTATACCACCTACCCGTGGTTTTTTTTTTCTTTCTTCTTTGTACATACTACTATAGTATAGTAGCTTACTGTAGCAGTCTGCGGTGCTGCTGAGCTGACAGTGTCCAGCAGGTCCGTCATCAGTCATCATTACCAATACCTAATAAATATATTATCTACCTGTCCGGCTGCAGTACTAGTGATATTATATATACATACATATATATATTGATTTCATCTCATTATCAATCATCCAGTCTATATTAGCAGCAGACACAGTACGGTAGTCCACGGCTGTAGCTACCTCTGTGTCGGCACTCGGCAGTCCATCCATAATTGTATACCACCTACCCGTGGTTTTTTTTTTTCTTTCTTCTTTGTACATACTACTATAGTATAGTAGCTTACTGTAGCAGTCTGCGGTGCTGCTGAGCTGACAGTGTCCAGCAGGTCCGTCATCAGTCATCATTACCAATACCTAATAAATATATTATCTACCTGTCCGGCTGCAGTACTAGTGATATTATATATACATACATATATATATTGATTTCATCTCATTATCAATCATCCAGTCTATATTAGCAGCAGACACAGTACGGTAGTCCATGGCTGTAGCTACCTCTGTGTCGGCACTCGGCAGTCCATCCATAATTGTATACCACCTACCTGTGGTTTTTTTTTTCCTTTCTTCTTTGTACATACTACTATAGTATAGTAGCTTACTGTAGCAGTCTGCGGTGCTGCTGAGCTGACAGTGTCCAGCAGGTCCGTCATCAGTCATCATTACCAATACCTAATAAATATATTATCTACCTGTCCGGCTGCAGTACTAGTGATATTATATATACATACATATATATATTGATTTCATCTCATTATCAATCATCCAGTCTATATTAGCAGCAGACACAGTACGGTAGTCCACGGCTGTAGCTACCTCTGTGTCGGCACTCGGCAGCCCATCCATAATTGTATACCACCTACCCGTGTTTTTTTTTTTTCTTTCTTCTTTGTACATACTACTATAGTATAGTAGCTTACTGTAGCAGTCTGCGGTGCTGCTGAGCTGACAGTGTCCAGCAGGTCCGTCATCAGTCATCATTACCTAATAAATATATTATCTACCTGTCCGGCTGCAGTACTAGTGATATTATATATACATACATATATATATATTGATTTCATCTCATTATCATCCAGTCTATATTAGCAACAGACACAGTACGGTAGTCCACGGCTGTAGCTACCTCTGTGTCGGCACTCGGCAGTCCATCCATAAGTATACTAGTATCCATCCATCTCCATTGTTTACCTGAGGTGCCTTTTAGTTGTGCCTATTAAAATATGGAGAACAAAAATGTTGAGGTTCCAAAATTAGGGAAAGATCAAGATCCACTTCCACCTCGTGCTGAAGCTGCTGCCACTAGTCATGGCCGAGACGATGAAATGCCAGCAACGTCGTCTGCCAAGGCCGATGCCCAATGTCATAGTACAGAGCATGTAAAATCCAAAACACCAAATATCAGTAAAAAAAGGACTCCAAAACCTAAAATAAAATTGTCGGAGGAGAAGCGTAAACTTGCCAATATGCCATTTACCACACGGAGTGGCAAGGAACGGCTGAGGCCCTGGCCTATGTTCATGGCTAGTGGTTCAGCTTCACATGAGGATGGAATCACTCAGCCTCTCGCTAGAAAACTGAAAAGACTCAAGCTGGCAAAAGCACCGCAAAGAACTGTGCGTTCTTCGAAATCCCAAATCCACAAGGAGAGTCCAATTGTGTCGGTTGCGATGCCTGACCTTCCCAACACTGGACGTGAAGAGCATGCGCCTTCCACCATTTGCACGCCCCCTGCAAGTGCTGGAAGGAGCACCCGCAGTCCAGTTCCTGATAGTCAGATTGAAGATGTCAGTGTTGAAGTACACCAGGATGAGGAGGATATGGGTGTTGCTGGCGCTGGGGAGGAAATTGACCAGGAGGATTCTGATGGTGAGGTGGTTTGTTTAAGTCAGGCACCCGGGGAGACACCTGTTGTCCGTGGGAGGAATATGGCCGTTGACATGCCTGGTGAAAATACCCAAAAAATCAGCTCTTCAGTGTGGAGGTATTTCAACAGAAAAGCAGACAACAGGTGTCAAGCCGTGTGTTGCCTTTGTCAAGCTGTAATAAGTAGGGGTAAGGACGTTAACCACCTCGGAACATCCTCCCTTATACGTCACCTGCAGCGCATTCATAATAAGTCAGTGACAAGTTCAAAAACTTTGGGTGACAGCGGAAGCAGTCCACTGACCAGTAAATCCCTTCCTCTTGTAACCAAGCTCACGCAAACCACCCCACCAACTCCCTCAGTGTCAATTTCCTCCTTCCCCAGGAATGCCAATAGTCCTGCAGGCCATGTCACTGGCAATTCTGACGATTCCTCTCCTGCCTGGGATTCCTCCGATGCATCCTTGCGTGTAACGCCTACTGCTGCTGGCGCTGCTGTTGTTGCTGCTGGGAGTCGATGGTCATCCCAGAGGGGAAGTCGGAAGACGACTTGTACTACTTCCAGTAAGCAATTGACTGTCCAACAGTCCTTTGCGAGGAAGATGAAATATCACAGCAGTCATCCTGCTGCAAAGCGGATAACTGAGGCCTTGACAACTATGTTGGTGTTAGACGTGCGTCCGGTATCCGCCGTTAGTTCACAGGGAACTACACAATTTCTTGAGGTAGTGTGCCCCCGTTACCAAATACCATCTAGGTTCTACTTCTCTAGGCAGGCGATACCGAAAATGTACACAGACCTCAGAAAAAGACTCACCAGTGTCCTAAAAAATGCAGCTGTACCCAATGTCCACTTAACCACGGACATGTGGACAAGTGGAGCAGGGCAGGGTCAGGACTATATGACTGTGACAGCCCACTGGGTAGATGTATGGACTCCCGCCGCAAGAACAGCAGCGGCGGCACCAGTAGCAGCATCTCGCAAACGCCAACTCTTTCCTAGGCAGGCTACGCTTTGTATCACCGCTTTCCAGAATACGCACACAGCTGAAAACCTCTTACGGCAACTGAGGAAGATCATCGCGGAATGGCTTACCCCAATTGGACTCTCCTGTGGATTTGTGGCATCGGACAACGCCAGCAATATTGTGTGTGCATTAAATATGGGCAAATTCCAGCACGTCCCATGTTTTGCACATACCTTGAATTTGGTGGTGCAGAATTTTAAAAAAAACGACAGGGGCGTGCAAGAGATGCTGTCGGTGGCCAGAAGAATTGCGGGACACTTTCGGCGTACAGGCACCACGTACAGAAGACTGGAGCACCACCAAAAACTACTGAACCTGCCCTGCCATCATCTGAAGCAAGAAGTGGTAACGAGGTGGAATTCAACCCTCTATATGCTTCAGAGGTTGGAGGAGCAGCAAAAGGCCATTCAAGCCTATACAATTGAGCACGATATAGGAGGTGGAATGCACCTGTCTCAAGCGCAGTGGAGAATGATTTCAACGTTGTGCAAGGTTCTGATGCCCTTTGAACTTGCCACACGTGAAGTCAGTTCAGACACTGCCAGCCTGAGTCAGGTCATTCCCCTCATCAGGCTTTTGCAGAAGAAGCTGGAGACATTGAAGGAGGAGCTAACACGGAGCGATTCCGCTAGGCATGTGGGACTTGTGGATGGAGCCCTTAATTCGCTTAACAAGGATTCACGGGTGGTCAATCTGTTGAAATCAGAGCACTACATTTTGGCCACCGTGCTCGATCCTAGATTTAAAGCCTACCTTGGATCTCTCTTTCCGGCAGACACAAGTCTGCTGGGGTTGAAAGACCTGCTGGTGAGAAAATTGTCAAGTCAAGCGGAACGCGACCTGTCAACATCTCCTCCTTCACATTCTCCCGCAACTGGGGGTGCGAGGAAAAGGCTCAGAATTCCGAGCCCACCCGCTGGCGGTGATGCAGGGCAGTCTGGAGCGACTGCTGATGCTGACATCTGGTCCGGACTGAAGGACCTGACAACGATTACGGACATGTCGTCTACTGTCACTGCATATGATTCTCTCACCATTGAAAGAATGGTGGAGGATTATATGAGTGACCGCATCCAAGTAGGCACGTCACACAGTCCGTACTTATACTGGCAGGAAAAAGAGGCAATTTGGAGGCCCTTGCACAAACTGGCTTTATTCTACCTAAGTTGCCCTCCCACAAGTGTGTACTCCGAAAGAGTGTTTAGTGCCGCCGCTCACCTTGTCAGCAATCGGCGTACGAGGTTACATCCAGAAAATGTGGAGAAGATGATGTTCATTAAAATGAATTATAATCAATTCCTCCGTGGAGACATTGACCAGCAGCAATTGCCTCCACAAAGTACACAGGGAGCTGAGATGGTGGATTCCAGTGGGGACGAATTGATAATCTGTGAGGAAGGGGATGTACACGGTGATATATCGGAGGATGATGATGAGGTGGACATCTTGCCTCTGTAGAGCCAGTTTGTGCAAGGAGAGATTAATTGCTTCTTTTTTGGTGGGGGTCCAAACCAACCCGTCATTTCAGTCACAGTCGTGTGGCAGACCCTGTCACTGAAATGATGGGTTGGTTAAAGTGTGCATGTCCTGTTTATACAACATAAGGGTGGGTGGGAGGGCCCAAGGACAATTCCATCTTGCACCTCTTTTTTCTTTAATTTTTCTTTGCGTCATGTGCTGTTTGTGGAATGTTTTTTGGAAGGGCCATCCTGCGTGACACTGCAGTGCCACTCCTAGATGGGCCCGGTGTTTGTGTCGGCCACTAAGGTCGCTTATCTTACTCACACAGCTACCTCATTGCGCCTCTTTTTTTATTTGCGTCATGTGCTGTTTGGGGAGGGTTTTTTGGAAGGGCCATCCTGCGTGACACTGCAGTGCCACTCCTAGATGGGCCCGGTGTTTGTGTCGGCCACTAGGGTCGCTTATCTTACTCACACAGCTACCTCATTGCGCCTCTTTTTTTCTTTGCGTCATGTGCTGTTTGGGGAGGGTTTTTTGGAAGGGCCATCCTGCGTGACACTGCAGTGCCACTCCTAGATGGGCCCGGTGTTTGTGTCGGCCACTAGGGTCGCTTATCTTACTCACACTGCTACCTCATTGCGCCTCTTTTTTTCTTTGCGTCATGTGCTGTTTGGGGAGGGTTTTTTGGAAGGGCCATCCTGCGTGACACTGCAGTGCCACTCCTAGATGGGCCCGGTGTTTGTGTCGGCCACTAGGGTCGCTTATCTTACTCACACAGCTACCTCATTGCGCCTCTTTTTTTCTTTGCGTCATGTGCTGTTTGGGGAGGGTTTTTTGGAAGGGCCATCCTGCGTGACACTGCAGTGCCACTCCTAGATGGGCCCGGTGTTTGTGTCGGCCACTAGGGTCGCTTATCTTACTCACACAGCTACCTCATTGCGCCTCTTTTTTTCTTTGCGTCATGTGCTGTTTGGGGAGGGTTTTTTGGAAGGGCCATCCTGCGTGACACTGCAGTGCCACTCCTAGATGGGCCCGGTGTTTGTGTCGGCCACTAGGGTCGCTTATCTTACTCACACAGCTACCTCATTGCGCCTCTTTTTTTCTTTGCGTCATGTGCTGTTTGGGGAGGGTTTTTTGGAAGGGCCATCCTGCGTGACACTGCAGTGCCACTCCTAGATGGGCCCGGTGTTTGTGTCGGCCACTAGGGTCGCTTATCTTACTCACACAGCTACCTCATTGCGCCTCTTTTTTTCTTTGCGTCATGTGCTGTTTGGGGAGGGTTTTTTGGAAGGGCCATCCTGCGTGACACTGCAGTGCCACTCCTAGATGGGCACGGTGTTTGTGTCGGCCACTAGGGTCGCTTATCTTACTCACACAGCTACCTCATTGCGCCTCTTTTTTTCTTTGCGTCATGTGCTGTTTGGGGAGTGTTTTTTGGAAGGGCCATCCTGCGTGATACTGCAGTGCCACTCCTAGATGGGCCCGGTGTTTGTGTCGGCCACTAGGGTCGCTTATCTTACTCACACAGCTACCTCATTGCGCCTCTTTTTTTCTTTGCGTCATGTGCTGTTTGGGGAGGGTTTTTTGGAAGGGCCATCCTGCGTGACACTGCAGTGCCACTCCTAGATGGGTACGGTGTTTGTGTCGGCCACTAGGGTCGCTTAGCTTACTCACACAGCTACCTCATTGCGCCTCTTTTTTTATTTGCGTCATGTGCTGTTTGGGGAGTGTTTTTTGGAAGGGCCATCCTGCGTGACACTGCAGTGCCACTCCTAGATGGGCACGGTGTTTGTGTCGGCCACTAGGGTCGCTTAGCTTAGTCATCCAGCGACCTAGGTGCAAATTTTAGGACTAAAAATAATATTGTGAGGTGTGAGGTATTCAGAATAGACTGAAAATGAGTGGAAATTATGGTTTTTGAGGTTAATAATACTTTGGGATCAAAATGACCCCCAAATTCTATGATTTAAGCTGTTTTTTAGTGTTTTTTAAAAAAAACACCCGAATCCAAAACACACCCGAATCCGACAAAAAAAATTCGGTGAGGTTTTGCCAAAACGCGGTCGAACCCAAAACACGGCCGCGGAACCGAACCCAAAACCAAAACACAAAACCCGAAAAATTTCCGGCGCTCATCTCTAACGCTAACCCTTCATCCTAAAACTAATGCCCTATCCCTCACCCTTAGTCCAAATACCCTTACGCTAATCAAGGGCTGGCTGACAACTTTTAGCCTGGGAGGGCAACATAAATCAAGTGGCCCCCGGCTTTTCTAGCAGCGCATGACAATAACAAAATGGATGTGGCGCCCACAGGGGAAAAAAGCACATACATTGGCCCCAACAGGAAGTACAAAAACCTATTAATTGCCCCAGATCCTCACAGAAGACTGACTTGTTGTGTTGGTAGCAGAACATAAGATAGAGAGGAGCTCACAGTCTCTTCCTCAATCTCAGCTTATAGGGGTACAGAAAGTGGGCGTCTCAAGACATGCACATTAAGGTGAGCGCACGTGCACAACAGATAGGCCAAAACTAGATTTGCATATTATTACTCCCGTGGTTCTAGCAACAGCTGCTAGAGCGTCTACCTCTAAATCAGGCCCAGAGTGTTCCTGAGCTCAGGCACATTACTTGGTAGAGCACAGGTTGTCTAAAGTGAATGCGGAATCTGATTTCTGGAGAGACACCACCACTCAAACCCTGTCCGCCAGCATACTGTACCGAGTACTTTAGGTTTCACCTGCCACTGCAGGACACACCCCTGAGTAAATATAGATACGCCCATAGGTGGAGCTAGATACACCCTTTTGGCAGGGAATGACACACCCTCTCAGCGGCACGGAACATTCTATTACCAGCTAAAATCTCCCTCATTCTAGTTTTCAAAAGTAGGCAAGTATGGTGTATATAGATATATATAGATATGTTTGTATATATATATATATTTAAGTGTGTGTGGGTATGTATATAGATATGTTTGTATATATATATATTTAAGTGTGTGTGGTTATGTATATAGATATATCCAGACAATACCATATATAGGGGATAAAACAAACACTTGCCACATAACATTTTCCCCCATCTTTTCTCGCAGGCTGGTCACCATTTTGAAAAGCCAGCGGAACCTCAGAGAAACATCTGGTGCACCTTAATTAGCGGTACACTACATACAGGGCGGGGTGTTGCCTTCCCTTTATTATTCCTTGGTGTCACTAGTTACTAATGCTATTTGTAATTGGGGAATGTGTGTGGCATAAGACAAATAGCGCTGTGGCTCAGTACGCTAGTAGCGGGTATCTGAACAGGGGTTTGAATCCAAACAAAACTTTAAGGAGAGCTCCTATAGCCTAGGGCTAAGACTCCTGTCCCACAGCGCAGCGCTACTGGTTCACGTCTCCGCTGCTCCAGAAAGTTTAGTTGAATCGTGTCGGTCACACATTATAGCGCAGACCTTGCATAGGGCTGTGTTTTATTTAACCCACCTTTTCTCCTTTCGTTTGTCTCACCTGGGATAGTCAAAGAATTCCCTCTTAGGTGTGAAGTATGCGGTGGAGCCATCTGCATAGCCCTCCACGCACCTGCAGGACACTCCTGTTTGAACAGCTCAGATTATGCAGGTAATGTCACTGGTAACCAGAGACCTTGTACGTCATTTCACCTCTCCAGGTTTCTAAAGGAACCTTGCTAACTAACCTTCCATGTTACAATACTGATGATGTCTGTTTTCTGTGGAGTCTGAACCTGTGTCCCAGAATATCCAGGTGCATTATACAGCAGTTCGTCTGAGACTGCAGGTAAAGGAGGCGGACACGTCAAGTCCATCAGGGTTCGACGCCGATGGCAAAATGACAGCGACTGGTCCAGTTTTGGATGAGCTGGCCAGGCTCCGGTAGACGGCCGGCAGACGCCCGAATACACAATTTCAGGTATCAAACAATGTTTGTTTTCCTATCCTTTCCCCGCAGACGGCAGGAAAGGGTATCAGAACCTCTCCAGGGTATACCCCTCGATGTATCGCCGGTCCAACAAGCTGCCGTTTTCCTGAGGCAACCTTGCTCAGGGATCCATCGAAGACATATACGGCAGCAGGGTTCTACCTTGTCCGGAGCAGGTAGGTTGTGGAACAATTGTCCTCTAGGTTACAGGATGTTTCGCATCCGGATCAATTGATACTTTGGTACGGGTCAGAATCACGATTCTGCTTTATGTTCTTTGGAGGTCTCCACGTCTGCAGTCTCGGAACCTGCATTTTCGCTTTGGGCTGTCTTAACCCGACGACCTCTGGGGCTGCGACAGTGACAGGTGAACATGAGATCCTACGGGGCAGATGGTTCAGGGGAAGGAACTTTCTGCAGGATTTCTTGAACCATTGGAGGTAAGTCCACTTTGCTTTCTCCTACTTCTGCCCCAGCTCCAAGACAGACCTTTACCGGTCTTTCCTTTAGATTTTTACAGTGCCCTTTCAGGCTTTCGACTCCACACGGGCGATATCTCTGTCGCCAGGGGATCTCAGAAGGAAAAAAAAAAAAAAAAAAGCTGAAGCAGAGGTTCAACATCCTCGGTCCAGTCTGATTTTACATCATCCTATACACACACTAAAAGTCAGACTTTCCTACCACCTGGAGGGTCCCAGGGTAGACGCAGGTCGGTGGGAGAAGGCTTGGGCGGTTACAGACTAGATTTGGGAGTACAACCGTCTCGGGAGTCCCTCGGCAGGGGTCGGCCGATTTACGATGACAAGAGAGTCATACTGCAGGCGGCGCTCCATATGCTTCTAACCGCAAAGGGTGTTGATCCCTGTTTTCACATATCATTTGAATCGGGACAGTTCTCAGGCCTTTGTTTTCTTTTCATGTTCCGAAGCCAGTGGGCGCGGCCAGGCCTATTCTGGCCTTAGAATCCTTTCAGTCTGTGATTGCTAGTTGAACAAGAAAGGGAGTTTTACGCGTCCCTTGTCTTCAGGGATGCCTGTTTACTGATTTCCGTTGGGTTTCCTCATCGGGCTTTACTCAGAGTCGCATTACAGGATTCTCATTTTCACTGTAAGTCCTTTCCTTTTGGTCTCTCTTCCGCTCCCACAGGGTTCAGGAAGATCACAGAATAACTCTTTTTCAAGGGGTTGACGTTGGTTCCCTAATGGGACAATCTACTGCTACTATCCCACTCTGTACATTACGTGGCTTCTGAAGATCCGGAGGATCCAGGAGCTTCTGGTTCGACACAGATCCAATTTATGCTCCTCGTAGACGTTTTTTCAACACGGTCCGTCAGAGGATTTTTCCTTCCTCGGCACCAGGTACTCTATTTCTTCAGTCAAGTTGCGACGTAATGAGTGGTCGCCTACATTCCCCTCTGAGCGGGGAACAACTTTCTTCTTTCCAGGTCAGGCCACCAGGTCAGACTCCTGGGGTGAGGGAACATTCCCCGGAGTTTTGTCAGCTGGTCTGCTGTGGGCGGAGATTTCGAATCAACCTCAGAGCGTTCTGACTGACTCTTTAACCCTTTACTACTCACGGACGTGAGCTCTGGTGGCAGTAGCTGAGGATGCCCTCAGGGCTCCTGGGAGTTTCTGGTTATTCTATCTTGCCTCCTTTTCTATTTCTACCTCACTTTCGGTAACACAGGAGGAGAATATGCGTGCTAGTCCTCTCGGTGGCTCTGGTTGGGCCACCCATGACTTGAAGATACGGCTACAACTGTTGTCGGTAGAGGAGCCTTGGCTCCTTCCTCGACTGGACTGTCTACTTCAACAGAGTCCTTTTCTTTGTTCAATCTTACACCGGTTTCATTTAACCGTGTGACTGTTCACGAGACCTCAGAAGGGAGGAGTTCCCTAGTTCGGTTAGGCCTACTAGGCCCCGATTTCAGAAGTCTGTTACCTCTTCTCGCTTTTGCCACTTTTGGAAAACTGTATGGGACATAATAAGGATAAAAGGGTGTTTCCCCTTCTTTCAGTTACCATTCAGCCGTAATCTTTGGTTTCTCTGGGAGGTTTTGCTCCGCTGCGCTTCAAACCACATTGACCTGAATTTTCGGTCCCTGCCTTTTTTCGGTTTTCTTCCAAAAGAAATTAGCCTGGCGCCCGTAAGTTCGGGCTCTCTTTCAGGGAGTACTCTATCAGCAACTCCCCTGGCTGAGCTTCGGCCTCAGCGGTCGTTTCTTTCAAAGGGCATGTCCGTTTTTCATATAAATCTGACACTAGTGTTTTTCAGTCCTCTTTGACTGTTGTCAGGGCTCGCTGACTTTCTCTACAGAGGTCTTAGGCTATTCGACGAAGGGTTTTTTCTTCTTTATTCTGTACGATGCTCCCGTACTAAATAGCCAGGGTCCCAGCATATGCTGGGCTGTTGGATACAGCTGACCATCAGACAGTCTTCTTGGCGGATGCTCGGGAGCCTCCGTTTTCCATTTCAGCGCACTTTACGTGCGTGGTGGGACCTTCGTGGGCAGCTGCCCGTGGGGTCTCCATGAATACTTTAGGTCGGGCGGCTACTTGGTCCGGCCATCATACGTTTGTCAAATTCTACAAGTTTGACACTTTTGCGGCCTCTGCATCTTAGTTTGGCCGAGTGGTTTTACAGAACTCTCAGCGCTCTCCCACCCGTTCTGGGAGCTCTGGGACGTCCCCATTGTATCTACGCTCCAGTGGCCCCTAGTGGATGAAGGAGAAATCAGGATTTTGGTACTTACCGATAAAGCCCTTTCTCCGATTCCACAGGGGCCACTGGACGCCCGCCCAGCGCTGTTCCTCCTTGTTTTTTGCTTAACGGTTTGCAGATCACCATATGACTGCTTGTTGAGTTCGGGCTAGCCGGTTGTTTGTTAGGTTCTGTTCCAGGTTGGGTTTGTGTTATCCTGGTATACAGGGCGTCATTAACCTCCTCTACCTTACGGTTTGTTTATTACAGCTCTCCTCGGGCACAGTTTTACGTAGACTGGCTTGGAGGGGAGATAGTAGGGGAGGAGCTAGCCACAGTGTGAGAATTTTAAAGTGCCAGCTCCCAATTACTGCCTACTATTTCCCCATTGTATCTACGCTCCAGTGGCCCCTGTGGAATCGGAGAAAGGGATTTATCGGTAAGTACCAAAATCCTGATATCAGAAAACGATCTGGTAGCCATGACACTAAGAGACATTGTGAAGGATTGTTAGCTGAAGAGAATTGTATCTGTAGGAATTGTGAAAAACATAGTTGAGGACGGGTGCATCCAGAGATGTCAGTCCAGCCTTAATATCAACATAGACCGACATCCATTGAGTGACTATCACTCATTAGTGGGTAAGGTTTTAAACCAAACAGAATGCTGGGTGTGCTCACAAGTACCTCAAGGTCATAGAAAGTCAGGACTAGTGCCATATACTCTAACGATAGATGAGGTACTTGAATTAAGGAGTGGGAGACCGGTGGACAAGAAAATAAGAATTTACTCACCGGTAATTCTATTTCTCTTTCATCCACTAGAGGACACTGGAGCATCCATTTACATTAGGGGTGTGAAACTTGCAACCGGAGGTGTGGCACAATCTAAAATTAGCATTGTCTGCACAGCCGGCTCCTCCCCCTTCACATCCCTTCTCCCTCAGTTTGAAAAATTGTGCTTAGAGGTGAAGCACATTGGAGCTCCTGCTCCACAAGACATGTTTTGATTTTTAATTCTACATAGAAGAAATGACATAGGGAGCCCAATCCCACCTCACAGAAGGAGGGTGCAGGCATAACTAATTAGAGCCCAGGATCCCAGTGAAAGGGATCGGCATCTCTACCAGAAGATTTACTCCTAACAGGGAGTAAAACGGCTACTGAAGCTGTGTCCTCCTAGCTAAAAGAGGGACAAATGCTTTTGGATTACAGAGACAATGATCCCTTCTGAAGGGAACTGCATCTCTTTACAGGAGTTCCTAATAGAGATGAGCGCCTGAAATTTTTCGGGTTTTGTGTTTTGGTTTTGGGTTCGGTTCCGCGGCCGTGTTTTGGGTTCGACCGCGTTTTGGCAAAACCTCACCGAATTTTTTTTGTCGGATTCGGGTGTGTTTTGGATTCGGGTGTTTTTTTAAAAAAACACTAAAAAACAGCTTAAATCATAGAATTTGGGGGTCATTTTAATCCCATATTATTATTAACCTCAAAAACCATAATTTCCACTCATTTTCAGTCTATTCTGAATACCTCACACCTCACAATATTATTTTTAGTCCTAAAATTTGCACCAAGGTCGCTGGATGACTAAGCTAAGCGACACTAGTGGCCGACACAAACACCTGGCCCATCTAGGAGTGGCACTGCAGTGTCACGCAGGATGTCCCTTCCAAAAAACCCTCCCCAATCAGCACATGACGCAAAGAAAAAAAGAGGCGCAATGAGGTAGCTGACTGTGTGAGTAAGATAAGCGACCCTAGTGGCCGACACAAACACCGGGCCCATTTAGGAGTGGCACTGCAGTGTCACGCAGGATGTCCCTTCCAAAAAACCCTCCCCAATCAGCACATGACGCAAAGAAAAAAAGAGGCGCAATAAGGTAGCTGACTGTGTGAGTAAGATTAGCGACCCTAGTGGCCGACACAAACACCGGGCCCATTTAGGAGTGGCACTGCAGTGTAACGCAGGATGTCCCTTCCAAAAAACCCTCCCCAATCAGCACATGACGCAAAGAAAAAAAGAGGCGCAATGAGGTAGCTGACTGTGTGAGTAAGATTAGCGACCCTAGTGGCCGACACAAACACCGGGCCCATTTAGGAGTGGCACTGCAGTGTCACGCAGGATGTCCCTTCCAAAAAACCCTCCCCAATCAGCACATGACGCAAAGAAAAAAAGAGGCGCAATGAGGTAGCTGACTGTGTGAGTAAGATTAGCGACCCTAGTGGCCGACACAAACACCGGGCCCATTTAGGAGTGGCACTGCAGTGTCACGCAGGATGTCCCTTCCAAAAAACCCTCCCCAATCAGCACATGACGCAAAGAAAAAAAGAGGCGCAATGAGGTAGCTGACTGTGTGAGTAAGATTAGCGACCCTAGTGGCCGACACAAACACCGGGCCCATTTAGGAGTGGCACTGCAGTGTCACGCAGGATGTCCCTTCCAAAAAACCCTCCCCAATCAGCACATGACGCAAAGAAAAAAAGAGGCGCAATGAGGTAGCTGACTGTGTGAGTAAGATTAGCGACCCTAGTGGCCGACACAAACACCGGGCCCATTTAGGAGTGGCACTGCAGTGTCACGCAGGATGTCCCTTCCAAAAACCCCTCCCCAATCAGCACATGACGCAAAGAAAAAAAGAGGCGCAATGAGGTAGCTGACTGTGTGAGTAAGATTAGCGACCCTAGTGGCCGACACAAACACCGGGCCCATTTAGGAGTGGCACTGCAGTGTCACGCAGGATGTCCCTTCCAAAAAACCCTCCCCAAACAGCACATGACGCAAAGAAAAATAAAAGAAAAAAGAGGTGCAAGATGGAATTGTCCTTGGGCCCTCCCACCCACCCTTATGTTGTATAAACAAAACAGGACATGCACACTTTAACCAACCCATCATTTCAGTGACAGGGTCTGCCACACGACTGTGACTGATATGACGGGTTGGTTTGGACCCCCCCCAAAAAAGAAGCAATTAATCTCTCCTTGCACAAACTGGCTCTACAGAGGCAAGATGTCCACCTCATCATCACCCTCCGATATATCACCATGTACATCCCCCTCCTCACAGATTATCAATTCGTCCCCACTGGAATCCACCATCTCAGCTCCCTGTGTACTTTGTGGAGGCAATTGCTGCTGGTCAATGTCTCCGCGGAGGAATTGATTATAATTCATTTTAATGAACATCATCTTCTCCACATTTTCTGGATGTAACCTCGTACGCCGATTGCTGACAAGGTGAGCGGCGGCACTAAACACTCTTTCGGAGTACACACTTGTGGGAGGGCAACTTAGGTAGAATAAAGCCAGTTTGTGCAATGGCCTCCAAATTGCCTCTTTTTCCTGCCAGTATAAGTATGGACTGTGTGACGTGCCTACTTGGATGCGGTCACTCATATAATCCTCCACCATTCTTTCAATGGTGAGAGAATCATATGCAGTGACAGTAGACGACATGTCCGTAATCGTTGTCAGGTCCTTCAGTCCGGACCAGATGTCAGCATCAGCAGTCGCTCCAGACTGCCCTGCATCACCGTCAGCGGGTGGGCTCGGAATTCTGAGCCTTTTCCTCGCACCCCCAGTTGCGGGAGAATGTGAAGGAGGAGATGTTGACAGGTCGCGTTCCGCTTGACTTGACAATTTTCTCACCAGCAGGTCTTTCAACCCCAGCAGACTTGTGTCTGCCGGAAAGAGAGATCCAAGGTAGGCTTTAAATCTAGGATCGAGCACGGTGGCCAAAATGTAGTGCTCTGATTTCAACAGATTGACCACCCGTGAATCCTTGTTAAGCGAATTAAGGGCTCCATCCACAAGTCCCACATGCCTAGCGGAATCGCTCCGTGTTAGCTCCTCCTTCAATGTCTCCAGCTTCTTCTGCAAAAGCCTGATGAGGGGAATGACCTGACTCAGGCTGGCAGTGTCTGAACTGACTTCACGTGTGGCAAGTTCAAAGGGCATCAGAACCTTGCACAACGTTGAAATCATTCTCCACTGCGCTTGAGACAGGTGCATTTCACCTCCTATATCGTGCTCAATTGTATAGGCTTGAATGGCCTTTTGCTGCTCCTCCAACCTCTGAAGCATATAGAGGGTTGAATTCCACCTCGTTACCACTTCTTGCTTCAGATGATGGCAGGGCAGGTTCAGTAGTTTTTGGTGGTGCTCCAGTCTTCTGTACGTGGTGCCTGTACGCCGAAAGTGTCCCGCAATTTTTCTGGCCACCGACAGCATCTCTTGCACGCCCCTGTCGTTTTTTAAATAATTCTGCACCACCAAATTCAAGGTATGTGCAAAACATGGGACGTGCTGGAATTTGCCCATATTTAATGCACACACAATATTGCTGGCGTTGTCCGATGCCACAAATCCACAGGAGAGTCCAATTGGGGTAAGCCATTCCGCGATGATCTTCCTCAGTTGCCGTAAGAGGTTTTCAGCTGTGTGCGTATTCTGGAAACCGGTGATACAAAGCGTAGCCTGCCTAGGAAAGAGTTGGCGTTTGCGAGATGCTGCTACTGGTGCCGCCGCTGCTGTTCTTGCGGCGGGAGTCCATACATCTACCCAGTGGGCTGTCACAGTCATATAGTCCTGACCCTGCCCTGCTCCACTTGTCCACATGTCCGTGGTTAAGTGGACATTGGGTACAACTGCATTTTTTAGGACACTGGTGAGTCTTTTTCTGAGGTCCGTGTACATTCTCGGTATCGCCTGCCTAGAGAAGTGGAACCTAGATGGTATTTGGGAACGGGGGCACACTGCCTCAATAAATTGTCTAGTTCCCTGTGAACTAACGGCCGATACCGGACGCACGTCTAACACCAACATAGTTGTCAAGGCCTCAGTTATCCGCTTTGCAGCAGGATGACTGCTGTGATATTTCATCTTCCTCGCAAAGGACTGTTGAACAGTCAATTGCTTACTGGAAGTAGTACAAGTGGGCTTACGACTTCCCCTCTGGGATGACCATCGACTCCCAGCAGCAACAACAGCAGCGCCAGCAGCAGTAGGCGTTACACGCAAGGATGCATCAGAGGAATCCCAGGCAGGAGAGGACTCGTCAGAATTGCCAGTGACATTGCCTGCAGGACTATTGGCATTCCTGGGGAAGGAGGAAATTGACACTGAGGGAGTTGGTGGGGTGGTTTGCGTGAGCTTGGTTACAAGAGGAAGGGATTTACTGGTCAGTGGACTGCTTCCGCTGTCACCCAAAGTTTTTGAACTTGTCACTGACTTATTATGAATGCGCTGCAGGTGACGTATAAGGGAGGATGTTCCGAGGTGGTTAACGTCCTTACCCCTACTTATTACAGCTTGACAAAGGGAACACACGGCTTGACACCTGTTGTCCGCATTTCTGTTGAAATAGTTCCACACCGAAGAGCTGATTTTTTTGGTATTTTCACCAGGCATGTCAACGGCCATATTCCTCCCACGGACAACAGGTGTCTCCCCGGGTGCCTGACTTAAACAAACCACCTCACCATCAGAATCCTCCTGGTCAATTTCCTCCCCAGCGCCAGCAACACCCATATCCTCCTCATCCTGGTGTACTTCAACACTGACATCTTCAATCTGACTATCAGGAACTGGACTGCGGGTGCTCCTTCCAGCACTTGCAGGGGGCGTGCAAATGGTGGAAGGCGCATGCTCTTCACGTCCAGTGTTGGGAAGGTCAGGCATCGCAACTGACACAATTGGACTCTCCTTGCGGATTTGGGATTTCGAAGAACGCACAGTTCTTTGCGGTGCTACTGCTTTTGCCAGCTTGAGTCTTTTCATTTTTCTAGCGAGAGGCTGAGTGCCTCCATCCTCATGTGAAGCTGAACCACTAGCCATGAACATAGGCCAGGGCCTCAGCCGTTCCTTGCCACTCCGTGTGGTAAATGGCATATTGGCAAGTTTACGCTTCTCCTCCGACAATTTTATTTTAGGTTTTGGAGTCCTTTTTTTACTGATATTTGGTGTTTTGGATTTGACATGCTCTGTACTATGACATTGGGCATCGGCCTTGGCAGACGACGTTGCTGGCATTTCATCGTCTCGGCCATGACTAGTGGCAGCAGCTTCAGCACGAGGTGGAAGTGGATCTTGATCTTTCCCTAATTTTGGAACCTCAACATTTTTGTTCTCCATATTTTAATAGGCACAACTAAAAGGCACCTCAGGTAAACAATGGAGATGGATGGATACTAGTATACAATTATGGACGGACTGCCGAGTGCCGACACAGAGGTAGCTACAGCCGTGAACTACCGTACTGTGTCTGCTGCTAATATAGACTGGTTGATAAAGAGATGTCGTAGTATGTATGTATGAAGAAGAAAGAAAAAAAAAACACGGTTAGGTGGTATACAATTATGGACGGACTGCCGAGTGCCGACACAGAGGTAGCCACAGCCGTGAACTACCGTACTGTACTGTGTCTGCTGCTAATATAGACTGGTTGATAAAGAGATGTCGTAGTATGTATGTATGAAGAAGAAAGAAAAAAAAACCACGGTTAGGTGGTATACAATTATGGACGGACTGCCGAGTGCCGACACAGAGGTAGCCACAGCCGTGAACTACCGTACTGTACTGTGTCTGCTGCTAATATAGACTGGTTGATAAAGAGATGTCGTAGTATGTATGTATAAAGAAGAAAGAAAAAAAAACCACGGTTAGGTGGTATACAATTATGGACGGACTGCCGAGTGCCGACACAGAGGTAGCCACAGCCGTGAACTACCGTACTGTACTGTGTCTGCTGCTAATATAGACTGGTTGATAAAGAGATGTAGTAGTATGTATGTATAAAGAAGAAAGAAAAAAAAACCACGGGTAGGTGGTATACAATTATGGATGGACTGCCGAGTGCCGACACAGAGGTAGCTACAGCCGTGAACTACCGTACTGTGTCTGCTGCGACTGGATGATAAATAATGATATAAAAAATATATATATATCACTACTGCAGCCGGACAGGTATATATATTATATAATGACGGACCTGCTGGACACTGTCTGTCAGCAGAATGAGTTTTTTATAGAATAAAAAAAAAACCACCACACAAGTGAAGTCACACGACGAGTGTTTAACTTTTTCAGGCAATCACAATATAGTATACTACTAACTATACTGGTGGTCAGTGTGGTCAGGTCACTGGTCAGTCACACTGGCAGTGGCACTCCTGCAGCAAAAGTGTGCACTGTTTAATTTTAATATAATATGTACTCCTGGCTCCTGCTATAACCTATAACTGGCACTGCAGTGCTCCCCAGTCTCCCCCACAATTATAAGCTGTGTGAGCTGAGCACAGTCAGATATATAATATATACATAGATGATGCAGCACACTGGGCTGAGCAGTGCACACAGATATGGTATGTGACTGTCTTGTACTCCTGGCTCCTGCTATAACCTATAACTGGCACTGCAGTGCTCCCCAGTCTCCCCCACAATTATAAGCTGTGTGAGCTGAGCACAGTCAGATATATAATATATACATAGATGATGCAGGCATGCAGCACACTGGGCTGAGCAGTGCACACAGATATGGTATGTGACTGAGTCACTGTGTGTACTGTTTTTTTCAGGCAGAGAACGGATATATTAAATAAAACAACTGCACTGCTGGTGGTCACTGTGGTCAGTCACTAAACTCTGCACTCTCTTCTACAGTATCAGCCTCAGGTCAATCTCTCTCTCTCTCTCCTAATCTAAATGGAGAGGACGCCAGCCACGTCCTCTCCCTATCAATCTCAATGCACGTGTGAAAATGGCGGCGACGCGCGGCTCCTTATATAGAATCCGAGTCTCGCGAGAATCCGACAGCGTCATGATGACGTTCGGGCGCGCTCGGGTTAACCGAGCAAGGCGGGAAGATCCGAGTCGCTCGGACCCGTGAAAAAAAACATGAAGTTCGTGCGGGTTCGGATTCAGAGAAACCGAACCCGCTCATCTCTAGTTCCTAACCAGCAAACAGTGAGTACTGGTTGTAGAGAGATTTACGCGGTAACAAACAAGACTCAGTTCCAGTGATGTACTTCCCTGCTCTGAGCAGGAAGATCAGACGCGGCAAAGAGACTGGAGGGGGATTCCCCTCCCTCTGCAGAAGGGGACTGGAGGGGGATTCCCCTCCCTCTGCAGAAGGGGACTGGAGGGGGATTCCCCTCTCTCTACAGAAGGGGACTGGAGGGGGATTTCCCTCTCTCTACAGAAGGGGACTGAAGGGGGATTCCCCTCCCTCTACAGTTAGTGGCGCGCTGCAGGTTGTCAGGACTGTAACTCCTGAAGCTAGCCAGATTCTCAGCATGTGCCGGCAGGATGTAGAGCAGCAGCCATGCCCCCGCTCTCCCCCTCCCTCTGGCTCTCATGACAACAAGTCTCCCAGCAGCGGGTATGGAGCTCTCACAGACGCGCTGCGCTTACAGCATACTTGCCTACTCTCCCGGAATGGCCGGGAGGCTCCCGAAAATCGGGTGTCCCTCCCGGCCCCACAGAAGAGCAGGCAAGTCTCCCGGAATCGGGGGTCCCCCTGCCCGTCCGCCCACTTTGTGTGTAAAGTGGGCGGTCCGGGCAGTTGATGACGCGATTCTTGCAGAATCGCGTCATCATAGCCACGCCCCCTGCAGTGTAATGCAGGAGATCGCGGCATTACAGAGCGGGGGCGTGGCTTAAAGCGGGTGTCAGCGAGACCCCGCCCTTGCTCCGCCCCCGTCCCGCCTCCGGACCACCTCCTCAGCACATCCAGCCCTCCCCTGCCCCCTTGCTGTGCTGACCTGGCCGCTCTCTCCCGCAGAGAGCAGCCAGAATGTCGGCAACCCTGGCTTACAGGGAGCAGACAGCTACATCTGTTCTGCGACGAGAGTACTGGTTTTATGCAGCGCTGGCCAAGAGAATCTCACAGCAGGGCTCCATATAGCAAAGGGCACTCCCGTGTTTTAACAAGCGGGGAGATTGGCATGAAGTGACATAAAAATTTCAGTTGCGGCCATTTTTTTATATATTCATGGGCGCCAAACTAGATTGAGGGCAGATACTCCCCTTCCACTGAGGAAACCGGTTAGCTCACATCAGATTGCGCCATCTACTGGACATTATTATAATCTCTGCTGCAAAGGAACTCCTTTACTTAATCATGCATTATTATGCTTATATTTTCAAGGGATTTCGATTACAACGATCCTGATGAAAACAAAAGGAAGCAATTGAGAATTTACCCCATCATCAGTGTGAGGGTTCCAGGTCGGCTGATGTTTTTAAGGAGTTTATTCTTATTATATTATTATTATTATTATTATTATTTTATTTTATTTAAAAATAAATAAATAATTTAGACTCAGCCAGGTAACTCCAGTTTACTGTGCTTCCATCATCCATCACGGTCTTTCTCCTCCTAGGTTAAGGGGTGAAAGTACTGCGGAGTAGTCTGGAACGGAATTAGTCTAAAGCTCCAACCAAGACCTAAACATATTACGTTCACGGAAACGTAAGAAAAGAGCGCGACAGTTGGCAGCTCCGGGGTGTGCACCTTGTGTTTATAGTCGCACAACCTGGGAGCAGTGTTCCATCTAGATCATGGGAACATTCCCTGGCAGATTTCCAGGACTAGCAAATCCCAGAAGCAGCTGTCAGGCTGTGGGATTTTCAAGGACTATGGAAGGATTTTATGATAAAATAATCCAGACATCACAGACAGTATCTGATGTACGCAAAGCAGTTAATGGATCCCTCCCCATCCTACCAGAAGGGTCGGAGGAGGATGATGATCCTATTATTGATGAGGGTGAGTTGGTAGAGACTCCCTTGGATACCTGTTCTCAGGAAGAGAGCACAGCAGTCAGGGGTTTTTAGATTCCTTTATTGAAGTAAGGCTAACAATTTGGTGGCCGGGGGCCTGTCGGTTCCGAACCACCTCCCTATCCACTGGTAGTGGACACCGTTTTGGTAGGTTGTCAAAATAAATAAATAAAAATAAAACTACCTAATGTGACGGCTTTACGACTATAAAGTCGAGATCTGTAACGACAGACGCTTCCAGCTAGGTGCATGATTCATGTTAATTGAAGAAGAACCTGGAGTAAATTGCTCAACTGACGGAGCATATCCGAAAGTCGGCCACATATATTGAGTGCCAGACCTCCGAAGATGCTGACAAGAGAGCGTCACGCATCACCACTTCGGCCATATCGGTTAGAAGGTTTTTGTTTTTTGGGGCTCAAAGAATAGCAGGGAGGTTCGGACTCCAGGAAGAGGTGAGATGTTATTAGGCCCTGAGTTAATCCAGTGGACTTCGTCGGTAATAGAGTTTTTTTACCTACACCATTATGTGAGAACTACTCCACAGGTTGAGAAAACCTCGTGGAAGTAGAGGTCGTTCCATGACATCAAGCAGGACAAGTCTGCTGTCAAGACCGTGACATAACTGTCTCCAAGCTCACATGGGGTTCCCCTTGGTGGGCGCACGGCTGGAAGGTTTTTGGGACCTGGGCCATTTTCTCACCAGAAGTTTGGATTACTAGATCTCAGACTCTTAAGGAGGATCAGGATTTTATTAAAATCTTTGGGTAGTGCCAACGGTCAGACCGAGGCTCGCGTTAAAGGTTTTGAACCAGTTTCAAACGAGTTACAGATTCAAGATGGAGTCAATCCAGTCTGTTATTATAGGTTTGCAACTAGTAATGTTCATTGTATCCATGGACATCGAGGCTTACCACCTGGACCCCTCAGGGAAACTCCATAGCCTAGTGGGTAAAGTCACTGCCCACGGTGATGTTCCCTGCATACAGGTCACTGGTTCGTATCCCGGGTTAAAAAGTGCCATAGCCAGATGGGACGGTCAGGCTGAGGCTCCATTTAAAAGGGTTTTAAACCGGTTTCTAACTTACTTAAGGTTCGCACTGCTGACTGATTGCTACCACTTCAGCTGTTCAGTCTACCATCGGCCCCAAGAATCTTTACCAAAGATCAAGGTATTCATGGTGGCAGAATCAGGACTGTTGAGAGTCACGATTAGACCTTATCTAGATGACATGCTAATCAAGGCATCCTCTCCAGAACAGTGGATCAGGTATGTTCACACACCTCATCCCTTTCTCATTCGAAACATGGTTGGATTGTGAATTGCCAGGGATCCAACCTCATGCCAACTCAACAGATTCAATTCCTTAGTCTCATCTTGGACACAGTACAACAGAGAGTATTCCTACCGTAGAACAAGGTCCAGGACCTACAGAGATTGGTGCCTCAGGTACTGAGGTCAAAGAGGGTTTATCTACACCTCTGTATGCAATTTCTCAGGAAGATGGTGGAGTCATTCGAAGCTCTCCAGTACGGCAGAATTCATTCCCGACCGTTCCAGGTGAACCTCACTGCTCAGGGAGCAGGGTCACACGGGCTTCTACATCGAAGAATCCGACGTCCACCGCACATATGAGCATCCTTAATTTGGTGGTCGTTCCATTTCCGAATCTCGCAGCCAAAAATAAATAAATTATAATTTGGGATTGGAGGATCCTGACAACGGACGCCAGTCTCAGAGGTTTGGGTGCTGTCTTAGAGAAACATCAGTTTCAGGGCAGATGGACGTTACTAGAGAGTAGCCGGCCCATAAACATTCTCGAACTGAGAGCGGTGTACAATGAGGTTATCTTAGCCAAAGACCTAGTCATGGGTCAACACGTCAGGATACGGTTAGATACCGTCATGACGACGACTTACTTAAACAATCATGGAGGAACAAACAGCAGGATGGCGCTAAAGGCTGCCACACAGATCTTGTTGTTGGCAGAAAGGCGACGCATCATCCTCTCGGCAGTGTTCGTTCCAGGGGATGAATACTGGGAAAACAGATTCTCTCAAGTCGCCAGGACATGCATCTGGGAGAGTGGTGCCTACATCCACGGATGTTTGACATGGTGGTATGGAGATGAGGTCTACCTCAAGTAAACCTAATGGCATCCTGACAAAACCATCAGCTGCCCAGATGTGTCCAGGACAAGGGATCCAGCAGCTGTAAGAGTGGACGCATTAACATTCCTTGGTGTTACAGGAGGATTTACATTTTTCCTCCTTTCCCACTCATACCCGGGATTTCTGAAAGGGTGAAAAAGAGAACGAAGGTGGGCGATTCTAATCGCACCAGATTTGTTCCGCAGGAGTTGTTACTCAGACCTGCAAGGGTTACTAGCGGAAGATCCTTGGCGTTTACCTCAGAGGGAGGACCTGTTATCTCAGGGACTGTTCCAACACCCAGTCCTACACAGGTTGCGTTTAACGGCGTGGCTCTTGAAACCCGGATCTTAAGAGACAGAGGAATACCACTAACGACCATTCCTACGATGTTTGTCGCTGGGTAGCCGGTCACAATCATGCACTACTACATAAATTGGAAGAGATATATGGACTGGTGTCAAAAACGTGGGTGGAATTCGACGAACTTCCACTTATCCAGACTTCTACTTTTCCTTCAGGCCGGTCTGTAGGTAGGACTGCGACTAGGCGTTCTGCAAGTTCAAATTTCGGCTCTCTCCATCCTATTTCTACGACGGTTGGCATCCTTGCCAGAGGCTAAACTTTTTTACTAGGGGTTCTGCGCATACATCCCCCTTTTCGTCCTCCTACTGCGCCGTGGGACTTACATTTGGAGTTGGAATTTTCGAGACCTCCAACTTTTGAGCCGTTTGCAAGAACAGACCTGAAATATCTCTCTTGGGAGATGACATTCTTACTTGACTTGGTTTCGGCCAGCGGATTTCTGAGTTGGGAGCCTTATCGGGTATAAGTCCCTTTTTACTTTTTCAAGAGGATAGGGCGGAATTCCGTAGAGGAACAGATTTCCTTCCTAAGTTTGTTTCGGGGTTCACGTAAACCAGCCATGCGTGGTCCCATCTTCCTAGGGTTTCGCAGATGGGGACGTGTCCTTGGATGTTGTCCGAGCTTTACGGGTATACGTGCAGGTTACATTGTCCCTACAGAAGGTCGGACCATTTGTTTTGTTTTTTATGAGTGGCCAAGGAAGGTTTGGCCAGCACCTATGCAGTCTTTGCCTAGACGGTTTAGACTTGCCGCTCGGCAAGCTTATATTTCCTGTAACACACAGGTTTCGGTTCAGGCGGGTGCTCATACCACCCGATCAGTGGGGGCCTCATGGGCGGATGCCAGAGGTGCTTTCACTACTCGACTTTGCAGAGTGACAACGTGGTCTTTAGCCCACATGTTCACAAAATATTACAGGTTTGATTACTTTGCGTCCGAACACTCTACGTTCGGACGTTTAGTTTTGCAGGCTACCGACAGCACTCCCTCCCTTGGGGATAACTTTGGGACGTCCCCTAATGTAAATGGATGCTCCAGTGTCCCCTAGTGGATGAAAGAGAAAGTAGGATTTTGGTACTTACCGATAAATCCATTTCTCTGAATCCTCTAGGGGACACTGGACGCCCGCCTCGGTGCTGTCAGCTTGCTGTGTTTGAAATTCTTGTTTCAGACAGTTCGTACAAACAGCGTTTGTTTTTCGATTTAACCATTCTTGGATACTGTTTGATATGTTGTACGGTTCGGTTCCTCGCCAGGTGCTATAGTTTCATGTCCTATTCTCTCAGTCAAATTTTCCAAACTGAGGGAGAAGGGATGTGAAGGGGGAGGAGCCGGCTGTGCAGACAATGCTAATTTTAGATTGTGCCACACCTCCGGTTGCAAGCTTCACACTCCTAATGTAAATGGATGCTCCAGTGTCCCCTAGAGGATTCAGAGAAATGGATTTATCGGTAAGTACCAAAATCCTCCTTTCTCGTAGTCCGTAGTGGATGCTGGGGACTCCGTAAGGACCATGGGGAATAGCGGCTCCGCAGGAGACTGGGCACAAAAGTAAAGCTTTAGGACTACCTGGTGTGCACTGGCTCCTCCCCCTATGACCCGCCTCCAAGCCTCAGTTAGGATACTGTGCCCGGACGAGCGTACACAATAAGGAAGGATTTATGAATCCCGGGTAAGACTCATACCAGCCACACCAATCACACCGTACAACTTGTGATCTGAACCCAGTTAACAGTATGATAACAGAGGAGCCTCTCGAAAAGATGGCTCACTACAACAATAACCCGATTAGTTAACAATAACTATGTACAAGTATTGCAGATAATCCGCACTTGGGTTGGGCGCCCAGCATCCACTACGGACTACGAGAAATAGAATTACCGGTGAGTAAATTCTTATTTTCTCTGACGTCCTAGTGGATGCTGGGGACTCCGTAAGGACCATGGGGATTATACCAAAGCTCCCAAACGGGCGGGAGAGTGCGGATGACTCTGCAGCACCGAATGAGAGAACTCCAGGTCCTCCTCAGCCAGGGTATCAAATTTGTAGAATTTAGCAAACGTGTTTGCCCCTGACCAAGTAGCTGCTCGGCAAAGTTGTAAAGCCGAGACCCCTCGGGCAGCCGCCCAAGATGAACCCACCTTCCTTGTGGAATGGGCATTGACAGATTTTGGCTGTGGCAGGCCTGCCACAGAATGCGCAAGCTGAATTGTACTACAAATCCAACGAGCAATAGTCTGCTTTGAAGCAGGAGCACCCAGCTTGTTGGGTGCATACAGGATAAACAGCGAGTCAGATTTTCTGACTCCAGCCGTCCTGGAAACATATATTTTCAGGGCCCTGACAACGTCTAGCAACTTGGAATCCTCCAAGTCCCTAGTAGCCGCAGGCACCACAATAGGTTGGTTCAGGTGAAACGCTGACACCCCCTTAGGGAGAAACTTAGGACGAGTCCTCAATTCCGCCCTGTCCGAATGGAAAATCAGATAGGGGCTTTTGCAGGATAAAGCCGCCAATTCTGACGCGCCTGGCCGAAGCCAGGGCCAACAGCATGACCACTTTCCATGTGAGATATTTTAAATCCACAGACTTAAGTGGTTCAAACCAATGCGATTTGAGGAAACCCAAAACTACATTGAGATCCCAAGGTGCCTCTGGAGGCACAAAAGGAGGCTGTATATGCAGCACCCCTTTAACAAATGTCTGAACTTCAGGAATTGAAGCCAGTTCTTTCTGGAAGAAAATTGACAGGGCCGAGATTTGAACCTTAATGGATCCCAATTTGAGGCCCATAGACACTCCTGTTTGCAGGAAATGCAGGAAACGACCCAGTTGAAATTCCTCCGTTGGGGCCTTCTTGGCCTCGCACCACGCAACATATTTTCGCCAAATTCGGTGATAATGCTTTGCGGTAACATCCTTCCTGGCTTTTATCAGGGTAGGGATGACTTCATCCGGAATGCCTTTTTCCTTCAGGATTCGGCGTTCAACCGCCATGCCGTCAAACGCAGCCGCGGTAAGTCTTGGAACAGACAGGGTCCCTGCTGGAGCAGGTCCTTTCTTAAAGGCAGAGGCCATGGGTCCTCTGTGAGCATCTCTTGAAGTTCCGGGTACCAAGTCCTTCTTGGCCAATCCGGAGCCACGAGTATAGTTCTTACTCCTCTCCGTCTTATAATTCTCAGTACCTTGGGTATGAGAGGCAGAGGAGGGAACACATACACTGACTGGTACACCCACGGTGTTACCAGAGCATCCACAGCTATTGCTTGAGGGTCCCTTGACCTGGCGCAATACCTGTCCAGTTTTTTGTTGAGGCGGGACGCCATCATGTCCACCTTTGGTTTTTCCCAACGGTTTACAATCATGTGGAAGACTTCTGGATGAAGTCCCCACTCTCCCGGTTGGAGGTCGTGCCTGCTGAGGAAGTCTGCTTCCCAGTTGTCCACTCCCGGAATGAACACTGCTGACAGTGCTATCACATGATTTTCCGCCCAGCGAAGAATCCTTGCAGCTTCTGCCATCGCCCTCCTGCTTCTTGTGCCGCCCTGTCTGTTAACGTGGGCGACTGCCGTGATGTTGTCCGACTGGATCAATACCGGCTGACCTTGAAGCAGAGGTCTTGCTTGGCTTAGAGCATTGTAAATGGCCCTTAGCTCCAGGATATTTATGTGAAGTGATTTCTCCAGGCTTGACCACAAGCCCTGGAAATTTCTTCCCTGTATGACTGCTCCCCAGCCTCTCAGGCTGGCATCCGTGGTCACCAGGACCCAGTCCTGAATGCCGAATCTGCGGCCCTCTAGAAGATGAGCACTCTGCAACCACCACAGGAGAGACACCCTTGTCCTTGGGGACAGGGTTATCCGCTGATGCATGTGAAGATGCGATCCAGACTATTTGTCCAGCAGATCCCACTGGAATGTTCTTGCATGGAATCTGCCGAATGGAATCGCTTCGTAGGAAGCCACCATTTTCCCCAGGACCCTTGTGCATTGATGCACTGAGACCCGGTCTGGTTTCAGGAGGTTTTTGACTAGCTCGGATAACTCCCTGGCTTTCTCCTCCGGGAGAAACACCTTTTTCTGGACTGTGTCCAGAATCATCCCTAGGAACAGCAGACGTGTCGTCGGAATCAGCTGCGATTTTGGGATATTTAGAATCCACCCGTGCTGCCGTAGCACTACCTGAGATAGTGCTACTCCGACTACTAACTGTTCCCTGGATCTTGCCCTTATCAGGAGATCGTCCAAGTAAGGGATAATTAAGACGCCTTTTCTTCGAAGAAGTATCATCATTTCGGCCATTACCTTAGTAAAGACCCGGGCGTGCCGTGGACAATCCAAACGGCAGCGTCTGAAACTGATAGTGACAGTTCTGTACCACAAACATGAGGTACCCTTGATGAGAAGGGTAAATTGGGACATGGAGGTAAGCATCCTTGATGTCCAAGGACACCATATAGTCCCCTTCTTCCAGGTTCGCGATCACCGCTCTGAGTGACTCCATCTTGAATTTGAACCTTTGTATGTAAGTGTTCAAGGATTTCAGATTTAAAATAGGTCTCACCGAGCCGTCCGGCTTCGGTACCACAAACAGCGTTGAATAATACCCCTTGCCCTGTTGCAGGAGGGGTACCTTGATTATCACCTGCTGAGAATACAGCTTGTGAATGGCCTCCAATACCGCCTCCCTGTCGGAGGGAGACGTCGGTAAAGCAGACTTTAGGAAACGGCGAGGGGGAGATGTCTCGAATTCCAATTTGTACCCCTGAGATACCACCTGAAGGACCCAGGGGTCTACTTGCGAGGGAGCCCACTGCGCGTTGAAATTTTTGAGACGGGCCCCCACCATGCCTAAGTCCGCTTGTAAAGCCCCAGCGTCATGCTGAGGACTTGGCAAAAGCGGGAGAGGGCTTCTGTTCCTGGGAACTGGCTGTCTGCTGCAGCCTTTTTCCCCTTCTTCTGCCACGGGGCAGAAATGAGGAGCCTTTCGCCCGCTTGCCCTTATGGGGACGAAAGGACTGCGCCTGGTAATACGGCGTCTTCTTATGTTGAGAGGCGACCTGGGGTAAAAATGTGGATTTCCCAGCCGTTGCCATGGCCACCAGGTCTGATAGACCTACCCCAAATAACTCCTCCCCTTTATAAGGCAATACTTCCATATGCCGTTTGGAATCCGCATCACCTGACCACTGTCGCGTCCATAACCCTCTTCTGGCAGAAATGGACAGCGCACTTACTCTTGATGCCAGTCGGCAAATATCCCGCTGTGCATCACGCATATATAGAAATGCATCTTTTAAATGCTCTATAGTCAGTAATATACTGTCCCTATCTAGGGTATCAATATTTTCAGTCAGGGAATCCGACCAAGCCAACCCAGCACTGCACATCCAGGCTGAGGTGATTGCTGGTCGCAGTATAACACCAGTATGTGTGTAAATACATTTTAGGATACCCTCCTGCTTTCTATCAGCAGGATCCTTAAGGGCGGCCGTCTCAGGAGAGGGTAGAGCCACCTGTTTTGATAAGCGTGTGAGTGCTTTATCCACCCTAGGGGATGTTTCCCAACGCGCCCTAACCTCTGGCGGGAAAGGATATAATGCCAATAATTTTTTAGAAATTATCAGTTTTTTATCAGGGGAAACCCACGCTTCATCACACACCTCATTTAATTCCTCAGATTCAGGAAAAACTACAGGTAGTTTTTTCTCACCAAACATAATACCCTTTTTAGTGGTACTGGTATTATCAGAAATGTGTAAAACATTTTTCATTGCCTCAATCATGTAACGTGTGGCCCTACTAGAAGTCACGTTTGTCTCTTCACTGTCGACACTGGAGTCAGTATCCGTGTCAGCGTCTGTATCTGCCATCTGAGGTAACGGGCGTTTTAGAGCCCCTGACGGCTTTTGAGACGCCTGGACCGGCACAAGCTGAGTAGCCGGCTGTCTCATGTCATCAACTGTCTTTTTTAAAGAGCTGACACTGTCACGTAGTTCCTTCCATAAGCTCATCCACTCAGGTGTCGACTCCCTAGGGGGTGACATCTCTATTACAGGCAATTGCTCCGCCTCCACATCATTTTCCTCCTCATACATGTCGACACAACGTACCGACACACCGCACACACACAGGGAATGCTCTGATAGAGGACAGGACCCCACTAGCCCTTTGGGGAGAGAGAGGGAGAGTATGCCAGCACACACCAGAGCGCTATATATATACAGGGATAACCTTATATAAGTGTTTTTCCCCTTATAGCTGTTGTATAGTTAATACTGCGCCTAATTAGTGCCCCCCTCTCTTTTTTTTTTTTTTACCCTATTCTGTAGTGCAGGACTGCAGGGGAGAGTCAGGGAGACGTCCTTCCAGCGGAGCTGTGAGGGAAAATGGCGCCATTGTTCTGAGGAGATAGGCTCCGCTCCCTTCTCGGCGGCCTTTTCTCCCGCTTTTCAGTGTAATCTGGCAGGGGTTAAAATTCATCCATATAGCCCCGGGGGCTATATGTGATGTATTTTCGCCAGCCAAGGTGTTTTTATTGCTGCTCAGGGCGCCCCACCCTAGCGCCCTGCACCCTCAGTGACCGAAGTGTGAAGTGTGCTGAGGAGCAATGGCGCACAGCTGCAGTGCTGTGCGCTACCTTGGTGAAGACAGGATGTCTTCTGCCGCCGATTTTCCGGACCTCTTCTTGCTTCTGGCTCTGTAAGGGGGCCGGCGGCGCGGCTCTGGGACCGGACTCCGAGGCTGGGCCTGTGTTCGGTCCCTCTGGAGCTAATGGTGTCCGGTAGCCTAAGAAGCCCAATCCACTCTGCAAGCAGGTGAGTTCGCTTCTTCTCCCCTTAGTCCCTCGATGCAGTGAGCCTGTTGCCAGCAGGTCTCACTGAAAATAAAAAACCTAAAACTAAACTTTCACTAAGAAGCTCAGGAGAGCCCCTAGTGTGCACCCTTCTCGGCCGGGCACAAAAATCTAACTGAGGCTTGGAGGAGGGTCATAGGGGGAGGAGCCAGTGCACACCAGGTAGTCCTAAAGCTTTACTTTTGTGCCCAGTCTCCTGCGGAGCCGCTATTCCCCATGGTCCTTACGGAGTCCCCAGCATCCACTAGGACGTCAGAGAAATGTAATATTTCTAGGCCTCCTAGTTTGAAGCTCCACCAATATCATGTGGATAGGTCTTTAATATGTTTTAACATTGCCAATCCCCGAAAGCCGGGAAATTGGGAAGTGACATGGAACAACCAAACCATGACATTCTCACACAGAGCCGTAGAATGCCCGAGCTTATACGCCAAATAGCCAATGGTGGGAGGTATTTTCAATGTAGTTACACTTTAGGAAGTAGGACCATGCGGGTTGGAGAAGTATCACCAGGATACTGTGCGCATATCATACTGCCTGATACGTGTATTAGACAAATGAGAGAGTTAGGGATAGGATTTTTCACCTGGAAGGTTTGTAATATGGTGATGTCATATTCTGTCCCATATGTCCTCCCCGATGATGCATATTTCATATGTGGGAGGAAGGCGTATAAGTGGCTTGCCCCAAACTCAGAGGGATTGTGTTTGTGTTACATTGGAAGAGTGTTGCCGGAACTAATGACCATTACCCATGATAGAATGAAAGACGTTCACCGCAATGCTCAAGCTCCTTACACTCACACCCATTACGAACACATTGTAAAGAGACACCTTATAGATAGGACAGAGCATGCAGCCTCTGATTTGATCCACAAATCCACCGGGATTCAACTCCTACTCACGCTAGATATCACCCGTACCGCCAGAGGAGTTATAAATTTTAGATATATAACTGCACTAGCGAACCTGATAGAGAATATCACCGAGATGTATGATGACACCTTCAGGTATACTGGGAGAGAATTGCAAGCTTACAAAACAGAACTGATCCAGCACAGGATGGTTCTAAATTACATCACAGCGGTGACAGGCGGGTATTGTGTCACCCTAGCAACTCAGTATGATGTGAAGTGCTGTACGTATATCACAAACAGCACTGAGGACCCAACAGAGGTCATAGATCAAAAGATGGACGATATCTTGCAATTGAAATGGGAGTTCCGAAGGAGGCACAACCTTACCTTTACATCATGGTTGAACCCACGCAATTGGTTCTCAGGTTTAGGAGAATGGGATCAAAATGTTATCGTTACTGTAGGGAAATTCCTCTTGTGTATCCTAGGAGTTGTCATAATGATTGGTTTGATATTTAGATGTGTTCGGATTTTAATGAATTGCAAGCGCAGTACCAAATTGATGAGTTTGAGGAGCGAGGGCATTGTAACAACAACTGGTTTAATTTATGACCCATCAATCGAGACGATGTTGTGATAAGACGTGATTCCACGGTCCGTTTCTTTCACCCGTTTCTCCTTTGTTTTTCTCCAAGGTAAAAATACATCCACTCGGAAGAAGATTTTGATCACCCTTTATATACAGACCATTGATGAACTTTTTCACAGACATTTGATGAACTTTTAGAGACTTTAACTTTCTATGTACACTTGAAAAACTTAACTTGCCACTTACAGCAAAGATACAGCAGCCCGGACAAGACATCAACAAGACTTCAACAAGACATCCAAGGACGACCACACATATTATAATAAGAATGCATTTATAACGCATGTTTCTTATCTTCATCTCTACTATCTTCAGGTAGTGACACACATAGTCAACAGGTAATATGGGCACATATATTAGCACTCACATATTTTCCCCCGTCATGTATCATCAACTAATGTGCACCCCATTTGTTGGAACTAAAATCCGATAAGAGCTCGGTAGAGTCTGTTAGCCCACTTACAGACCCTTAATACGGGATAAGAAGGATTCAATGTATACTTCGCAATACCCCTCAGACATGAATTTCATACACACATGCTTTTTACTATCTCACTAGGTCATACATTTCCCACCTTCTCCTCTCTTCCCTACTCCCAATCATAAATAGATAGTTCATGGTATTATATATTTTTCTGCTTAAATTGTTTAAATAGTGGCAGTTATTGGTGACTGCCAAAGGGTGGACTGTCAAGGTCGAAAAATATCATGATTCACATGCCTTGTACTAACCCCATGCACATGCCCGCTGTGCGTGCGCACGCTCTGCCGTGAGTGCGCATATTCGCACTTTGCGTAATAGAGCTTCTACGGCCGTGCGCTTTGGCGCATGGTATGCACATTTACGGTAGAGTTTGTGAGCGTGTAGCGGGCGACTCGATCATAGCATATTTAACCTATATAGTGTGTTATATAGTTAATATTCCCCTAGACAACGTCAGCAAGTATGTTTAATTTAAACGGTTCCTGGACAGAGAGATTCCTCTTTACATGATAGGAAGGGTCAGATAAAGGTTGATAGGTGGTGTCTACTATCCAGCTGTAGGGTATTTTAAGGGTAACATTTCGGTGTTAGTTAGGAAAAGATCGCTCGCTCCTGCGTATAGTTATGTACAAAAGTAGTTTATGGACATTAATTGTATTTGCTGTTTATTACACATGCGGGGGAATCCAGAGGATACCACCCACTACAGCAGTTGGGGAAAGACACAGCCCACCTGTTCAAATCTACCTATGACCTTTGTTATAATGCAGAGACACATTCCTGTGTCCAATGAACAATGAGATTATAGGGACCATTGTATTGTGAATGTATGCTGTGTATATAAAGTCCAGCATTGCCTGGCCAGTCACTCACTCTCTCTGAACGGCTTTCTCATTGAATGCAGAGGACTGGATCCAGGACGCGCTTGCGAATCATCCCCACGTATGTATTATTTTCTGTAGCCATTTTGTTATCCATAGTGTTTGACATTTATTCTCATTCTGATTGCTTGTGTTTGCGATTGTATGCTATTGTTCATAATATTCTTTGTTATTCTGTTTAGATTTCTATGTTAGTTTGTAGTGTATAATCTGTACTGTTTTCCCCTTTTTACTCTAAAATCATCCACGAAGGTGTTAGAGCCGGAGTGGTTTTTAAATCCAAACCAGGTCTTGTGTTTTCACTAGTTTCTATAAAGGGCTTTTCTTAGCGTCTCAATCGCTCAAACAGCTTACACATTATCAAGGTTAATAAGCGTTACATCATTGTAGTATTACATTGCTAAGGTTTAGAGTATAAGCATATCTTTTATGTGTGTTGTTAATAAGGTTTACTGTGCATCGTTCTGTGAGCGTCTGCGCCGCTCGTGTCTCACTCTCACGGCGCAGCGCCCGCTACGCCAATAGCGTAGCATTACGGTACTCGGGACGCCTATAGCGTGCTCGATACACAACGTGAGTCCGTGAGCGTACGTGTCGCTCGTGCGTCGCGCCCATGGCCTAGCGTCTGCTACGCTAAGTGCATACCCTTACGGTACTCAGTGCGCCAATAGCGTACTTAGTCCGTAATAGTATATAGCTTATGTTTAAAGGTAGTATTTGACGTTATCACAGGTCACCTGTTATCCGTACAAAGATGTCAAGGACCCGTCGCTGGACCACACAATAGCAGGATTGTGAAGTTCCATTTAGCACATCTAGTAAATCAAACTGCTGATAACTGCTGTGTTGTAATTCTTCCAACACAAGATATGGTTGTCAGGTGCTCACCACGTGCTGTGTGCCACGGAGACACCATACAGCTGGTACATGGAACGACAGCGGCTCTTCCTCAACACGTATGTGTGTCTTTGAATGTATGTGTGTAGAATATGTATCATATGTGTTGGCCTTGATTAGTATTTGTACATGGCAGGGCACGTGAGCTATGATCGTAAGGTCACTTCAGCTGGAATCACTGTGCATTGTCTCTGCCCTTTCTCCCACTTGATATCTGCATGCATTGGGTTTAGCGGAGTATAATGGGCATGGCCAGCTGGTGCCACAGAGGAACAGGGAATCTTTCTGTGTGTTTTAGATCCTCTTATGGCCCACAGATGTTTTGTGTACGTGTATATAGTTTTTGCCCTATATGATTATATCCTTTTTACATCATTTATTTTTCAAGCACGACTTGCTGCTATGTTGACCAGAATGTTTTCAGGCCAGCACACACCCATGGGAAGGTGGTGAGTGCGGGCATGCTGCTGAAGAGTAACTCAGAAATAATCGTCCTGTCTGCGTTAGTGCAATAGCATGCAAGCGGAATCTGTTACTTTTCTGACTTTAAGCCTAAAACAAGTGCTTGTAAATGGCTCGTCTATAAAGTTATGCATTCATCTGTGTAACAGTTGGTGGTGCAGTACACTCATACAGCCTTCAGGTGTCACTGTTTCTGGAAGGCCGCCGGTTATTCGGCAGTGACCCTTCTTTATAAATGACAACAGAGACCACTATATGCAGTGCAGCATTCTGTGATCATATCAGAAACAACACAGTCCTTTCATACCCTCCAACATTTTACACACAAAAATCGGTACAAATTGGAAAAAGGGGCGTGACCACGGATAAAGGGGGCGTGGTCACTCCCCTTTTCCTATACTTTCAATGGAAGTTTGGAGAGCCAAAAATAGGTACAGACCATAAAAAAAGGTACTGTACCTATTAAAAAGGTACAGTTGGAGTGTATGTCCTTTTCTGTTGCTGTACTAGTGATGTGTATCTCCTGACATGCTGCCAGTGAATACCAGAATTGTACACATGCTGATATCCTGTCTATGCTGCTTGCCAGTTCTAATACTTTCTTTATTCCTTACAGGAGAATGCTAATCGGGAGACTGATGGAGACACGTGGAAGCCTATCCTGTCTGAAGTGAAGCAGCTTCATGTAAACAATTCAGCAGCTCTAAAGGTACTGCAAGAGCATGATGGGGGAGGCTTGGTTGATACAGGTGGCAATACTAGACCAGGGTTGCCGACTTCAGCAGGGGAGGGGGGGGCTGAGGTGCCGTGCAGGGGGCGGGCCAGAGGCGTAACGGGGGCGGGCCAGAGGCAGGACGGGGCAGGGCTTCCGAACAGCATCATTTAAGCCACGCCCCCCGCTGTGTAATGCCGCGATTACCGGCATTATACAGCAGGGGGCGTGGTTACGATGACGCGATTCAACAAGAATCGCGTCATCACCTGCCCGGACCGCCCACTTTACTCGTTAAGTGGGCCACAGGCAGGGGGTGACCCCCGTAAATCGGGAGACTTGCCTGCCCTTCCGGGGGGCCGGGAGGGTCACCCATTTTTCGGGAGCCTCCCGGCCATTCCAGGAGGGTAGGCAAGTATGTATTAGACGTATAGTCCCAGTAGGACTAGTCTCCTAGGAACAGAAGGATCAGTCATAGTTACTTAACTCAATTATTTAAAAGCTGCTGTCATTACAGCAGACTATGTGCCCTGGGCAAATCTCACGCTGGACGCCAACTGTAGATGGCAGTGTCGGTTTGTAGTGAGAGTACCTGTAACTATTTAATTGTTTTTTTTTCTGATACATGAAGCAAATACATATTCTAATACAGTTACATACATACACATTGAATTAAGCATCTCCACCTGAACTGGAAGCCCTCTGACATCAGACCCACGTCTGCTGTGTAGCCAGGTGCCCAGGAGTACAGTCCAGTCGAGTACCCACTGCTCCTGATAGGTACCTGCCAGTGCCATAACTAGGAATTTATGTGCGCTATGTGAAAGAAACAGCATTGGGCCACCCCCCCCCCCCCATCTCCCCATGCAAGATGGGGGCAGAGCGCACCGTAGGCGCGCAAAAAATATATAGGGGCGTGACTTCATGGGGAAGGGGTGTGGCCACAAAATAATACCAATTCATACTACGGAGCACAGTGGTCTCCATTATTCAAATTACGCTGCACAGTAGCACCACTACACCAGGTAGAGACCATTTTACACATTACGGCAGACAGTCCCCCTTTTTACATATTATGGCAGCCAGTCCCCCTTTTTACACATTATGGCAGACAGCGTCCCCTTTTTACACATTATGGCAGACAGCGTCCCCCTTTTACACATTATAGCAGACAGCGTCCCCCTTTTACACATTATAGCAGACAGCGTCCCCCTTTTACACATTATGGCAGGGCACTCACCTAGGTCCTGAGCAGGTGGCAGGGCAGGCACAGGGGTGGAAATCCGAGATTCCTTGCAGCGTGCACTCTGCAGCATGGAGCTGAGCACTGGGGAGAGGATCAGCGTTGGAAGACACTACAGGTGTCTGGGTGCAGGGGAGCGGCGGGAACTGTAAAAAGTCCAGGCCCCATAGCAGCCGCATCCCCTGTCAGGCTCAACTGAAAAGGGCGGGTGGTCAGATCGGGCACTGTTGCCTGAGCCACGGCTCACCATGTGGGGTATGAGGAAGGGGGTGATCAGGGCCGGCTGCTGGGGAGGGATCGGGCATTGCTGCCCACACCGTGGTTCACCAAGTGGGGGAAGAGGGAGGGGGTGATCAACGCCGGCTGCTAGGTAGGCATCGGGTATTGCCGCCGCAGCTCACTGTATCCTCCACTGGGGGAGGAGGGATGTCACAAAGACTTACACATCCTGCGGCTGCTGTACACAGTGCTTACTGCCTGTACCATGTGTGAGCTGCTGTCTGCTGGTCACACTTGTGCTGTGCGGTGCCGGTGTGCAGCGCTGTGTGACTGGCTGGGTCACGGATGGTGTTGTCCCTCAGCAGCGGCGGGCTGAAGCTGGGACCTCCTCCTGCTCGGCTCCTCTGCACAGAAACGTGACGTGGACTGACTGAATGTCACGTTTCTCAAGGGAGCCAATCCAGGAACCAGCAGCAGCCTCATCATGTCGGGGGTGCGCGTCGCACGCACTAGAAAAAAAAATGCAAAAATATTCACATGAACCAATGCACTTAGTGGTATATCGTACGTTGGCTGTACAAGTGATATATCGAATAGTGTGCACCCAGGATTCGGTTATGTACACACTGATATTCGCAATGTGATTTAACCACATTGCCAGAAAAAAAGTAAAAAATAAGATTTTACTCACCGGTAAATCTATTTCTCGTAGTCTGTAGTGGATTCCGTGAACTCCGAAAGGACCATGGGGAATAGCGGCTCCGCAGGAGACTGGGCACAACTAAAGAAAGCTTTAGGTCACCTGGTGTGCACTGGCTCCTCCCACTATGACCCTCCTCCAAGCCTCAGTTAGGATACTGTGACCGGAAAAGCTGACACAATAAGGAAGGATTTTGAATCCCGGGTAAGACTCATACCAGCCACACCAATCACACTGTATAACTCGTGATACTAAACCCAGTTAACAGTATGAAATACAACTGAGCCTCTCAACAGATGGCTCAACAATAACCCTTTAGTTAACAATAACTATGTACAAGCATTGCAGACAATCCGCACTTGGGATTGGCGCCCAGCATCCACTACGGACTACGAGAAATAGATTTACCGGTGAGTAAAATCTTATTTTCTCTGACGTCCTAGTGGATGCTGGGAACTCCGAAAGGACCATGGGGATTATACCAAAGCTCCCAAACGGGCGGGAGAGTGCGGATGACTTTGCAGCACCGAATGAGAGAACTCAAGGTCCTCCTCAGCCAGGGTATCAAATTTGTAGAATTTTGCAAACGTGTTTGCCCCTGACCAAGTAGCAGCTCGGCAAAGTTGAAAAGCCGAGACCCCTCGGGCAGCCGCCCAAGATGAGCCCACCTTCCTTGTGGAATGGGCTTTTACTGATTTAGGATGCGGCAGTCCAGCCGCAGAATGCGCCAGCTGAATTGTGCTACAAATCCAGCGAGCAATAGTCTGCTTAGAAGCAGGAGTACCCAGTTTGTTGGGTGCATACAGGATAAATAGCGAGTCAGTTTTCCTGACTCTAGCCGTCCTGGAAACCTGGAAACATAAATTTTCAAGGCCCAGACTACATCCAGTAACTTGGAATCCTCCAAGTCCCTAGTAGCCGCAGGCACTACAATAGGTTGGTTCAAGTGAAAAGCTGATACCACCCTAGGGAGAAAATGGGGACGAGTCCTCAATTCTGCCCTATCGATATGGAAAATTAGATAAGGGCTTTTACATGACAAAGCCGCCAATTCTGATACACGCCTGGCCGAAGCCAAGGCCAATAACATGACCACTTTCCACGTGAGATATTTTAGATCCACGGTTTTTAGTGGCTCAAACCAATGTGATTTTAGGAAACTCAACACCACGTTGAGATCCCAAGGTGCCACTGGAGGCACAAAAGGGGGCTGAATATGCAGCACTCCTTTTACAATGTTTGAACTTCAGGTAGTGAAGCTAGCTCTTTCTGGAAGAAAATCGACAGAGCCGAGATCTGTACCTTAATGGAGCCTAACTTCAGGCCCATAGTCACTCCTGCCTGTAGGTAGTGCAGAAATCGACCCAGTTGAAATTCCTCTGTTGGGGCCTTTCTGGCCTCACACCAAGCAACATATTTCCGCCATATGCGGTGATAATGTTTTGCAGTTACGTCTGTCCTGGCTTTAATCAGCGTAGGAATGACTTGCTCCGGAATGCCCTTTTCCTTTAGGATCCGGCGTTCAACCGCCATGCCGTCAAACGCAGCCGCGGTAAGTCTTGGAACAGACAGGGCCCCTGCTGTAGCAGATCCTGTCTGAGCGGTAGAGGCCATGGGTCCTCTGATATCATTTCTTGAAGTTCTGGGTACCAAGCTCTTCTTGGCCAATCCGGAACCACGAGTATTGTTCTTACTCCTCGTTTTCTTATTATTCTCAGTACCTTTGGTATGAGATCCAGAGGAGGGAACACATAAACAGGCTGGTACACCCACGGTGTCACTAGAGCGTCCACAGCTATCGCCTGAGGGTCCCTTGACCTGGTGCAATATCTCTCTAGTTTTTTGTTTAGGCGGGACGCCATCATGTCCACCTGTGGCCGTTCCCAACAATTTACAATCAGTGTGAAGACTTCTGGATGAAGTCCCCACTCTCCCGGGTGGAGGTCGTTCCTGCTGAGAAAATCTGCTTCCCAATTGTCCACTCCGGGAATGAACACTGCTGACAGTGCTAACACATGATTTTCCGCCCATCGGAGAATCCTTGTGGCTTCTGCCATCACCATCCTGCTTCTTGTACCGCCCTGTTGGTTTACATGGGCGACCGCCGTGATGTTGTCTGACTGGATCAGTACCGGCTGGTGTAGAAACAGGGGTTTTGCCTGACTTAGGGCATTGTAAATGGCCCTTAGTTCCAGAATATTTATATGTAGGGAAGTCTCCTGACTCGACCATAGTCCTTGGAAGTTTCTTCCCTGTGTGACTGCCCCCCAGCCTCGAAGGCTGGCATCCGTGGACACCAGGACCCAGTCCTGTATGCCGAATCTGCGGCCCTCTATAAGATGAGCACTCTGCAGCCACCACAGCAGAGACACCCTGGTTCTTGGAGACAGGGTTATTAGGCGATGCATCTGAAGATGCGATCTGGACCATTGGTCCAACAGGTCCCACTGAAAGACTCCGGCATGGAAACTGCCGAAAGGAATTGCTTCGTAAGAAGCCACCATCTTTCCCAGGACTCGTGTGCAGTGATGCACCGACACCTGTTTTGGTTTCAGGAGGTCTCTCACTAGAGATGACAGCTCCTTGACTTTCTCCTCCGGGAGAAACACTTTTTTCTGGACTGTGTCCAGAATCATACCCAGGAACAGTAGACGTGTCGTCGGAACCAGCTGTGACTTTGGAATATTCAGAATCCAACCGTGCTGGTGTAGCACCTCCTGAGATAGTGCTACTCCTACCAACAACTGCTCCCTGGATCTCGCCTTTATTAGGAGATCGTCCAAGTACGGGATAAGTAAAACTCCCTTTTTGAAGGAGTATCATTATTTCTGCCATTACCCTGGTAACACCCTCGGTGTCGTGGAGAGTCCAAACACAATTCTGAGGTACTCCTGGTGAGGATGGTAAATGGGGACATGCAGGTAAGCATCCTTGATGTCCAGAGATACCATGTAATCTCCCTCATCCAGGGTTGCAATAACTGCCCTGAGCGATTTCATTTTTAACTTGAACCTTCGTATATAAGTGTTCAAGGATTTCAGTTTTAGAATGGGTTTTACCAAACCGTCTGGTTTCGGTACCACAACATTGTGGAATAGCATCCCCGGCCTTGTTGAAGGAGGGGTACCCTGATTTTCACCTGCTGGAAATACAGCTTGCTGATTTGAGGTAATGGCGAAAGGGAGTCGCCTCGAACTCCAGCTTGTATCCCTGCGATACTACATGCAGAACCCAGGGATCCACCTGTGAGCGAGCCCACTGGACGCTGAAGTTCTCGAGACGCGCCTCCACCGCACCTGGCTACACCTGTGGAGCCCACGCATCATGCGGTGGACTCAGAGTTAGCGGGGGAAGAATTTGATCCTGGGAACTGGCTGACTGGTGCAGCTTTTTCCCTCTTCCCTTGTCTCTGTACAGAAAGGAAGCGCTTTTGACCCGCTTGCTTTTCTGAAGCCGAAAGGACTGTACCTGATAATACAGTGCTTTCTTAGGTTGTGAGGAAAACTGAGGTAAAAATTTTTCTTCCCAGCTGTTGCTGTGAATACGAGGTCCCCGAGACCATCCCCAAACAATTCCTCACCCTTATAAGGCAGAATCTCTATGTTCCTTTTAAAGTCAGCCTCACCTGTCCAGTGCCGGGTCTCTAATACCCTTCTGGCAGAATGGACATTGTATTAATTTTGGATGCCAGCCGGCAAAATATCCCTCTGTGCATCCCTCATATATTAGATGACGTCGTTAATATGCTCTTATATTAGCAAAATAGTATCCCTGACTGACAGGGTCACAGACCATGCTGCCGCAGCACTATCCATGCTCAGGCAATTGCAGGTCTCAGTATAGTACCTGAGTGTGTATATACAGACTTCAGGATAGCCTCCTGCTTTTTATTAACAGGTACCTTCAAATTGGCCGTATCCTAAGACGGCAGTGCCACCTTTTTTGACAAACTTGAGAGCGCCTTATCCACCCTAGGGGATATCTCCCAGCGTAACCTATCCTCTGGCGGGAAAGGGTACGCCATCAGTAACTTTTTAGAAATTACCAGTTTCTTATCGGGGGGAACCCACGCTTTTTTCACACACTTCATTCACTCATCTGGTGGGGGAACCAAACACTGCCTGCTTTTTCTCCCCAAACCTAAAACCCTTTTTAGTGGCATTTGGGTTAATGTCAGAAATGTGTAACACATTTTTTATTGCCGGGATGTTCCTAGTGGATTGTATATATATATATATATATATATATATATATCTCAACCTCGCCGACACTGGAGTCAGACTCCGTGTCGACATCTGTGTCTGTCATCTGAGGGAGCGGGCGTTTTTGAGCCCCTGATGGCCTTTGAGACGCCTGGGCGGGCACGGGCTGAGAAGCCGGCTGTCCCACAGCTGTTACGTCATCCACCCTGTTATGTAAGGAGTTGACACTGTCGGTTAATACCCTCCACCTATCCATCCACTCTGGTGTCGGCCCCGCAGGGGGCGACATCACATTTATCGGGATCTGCTCCGCCTCCATATAAGCCTCCTCATCAAACATGTCGACACAGCCGTACCGACACACCGCACACACACAGGGAATTCTCTGACTGAGGACAGGACCCCACAAAGCCCTTTGGGGAGACAGAGAGAGAGTATGCCAGCACACACCAGAGTGCTATATAATGCAGGGATTAACACTATAACTGAGTGATTTTTCCCAATAGCTGCTTGTATATACAGTATTGCGCCTAAATTTAGTGCCCCCCCTCTCTTTTTAACCCTTTGAGCCTGAAAACTACAAGGGAGAGCCTGGGGAGCTGTCTTCCAGCTGCACTGTGAAGAGAAAATGGCGCCAGTGTGCTGAGGGAGATAGCTCCGCCCCTTTTTTGCAGACTTTTCTCACGCTTTTTTAAGGATTCTGGCAGGGGTATTTATCACATATATAGCCTCTGGGGCTATATATTGCGATATTTTTGCCAGCCAAGGTGTTTTTATTGCTGCTCAGGGCACCCCCCCAGCGCCCTGCACCCTCAGTGACCGGAGTGTAAAGTGTGTATGAGGAGCAATGGCGCACAGCTGCAGTGCTGTGTGCTACCTTGGTGAAGACAGAAGTCTTCTGCCGCCGATTTTCCGGACCTCTTCTTGCTTCTGGCTCTGTAAGGGGGACGGCTGCGCGGCTCCGGGACCGAACACCAAGGCCAGTTCCATGCAGTCGATCCCTCTGGAGCTAATGATGTCCAGTAGCCTAAGAAGCCCAAGCTAGTTGCAAGCAGGTAGGTTCGCTTCTTCTCCCCTTAGTCCCTCGGTGCAGTGAGCCTGTTGCCAGCAGGTCTCACTGTAAAATAAAAAACCTAACATATACTTTCTTTCTAGAAGCTCAGGAGAGCCCCTAGTGTGCATCCAGCTCAACCGGGCACAAAAATCTAACTGAGGCTTGGAGGAGGGTCATAGTGGGAGGAGCCAGTGCACACTAGGTGACCTAAAGCTTTCTTTAGTTGTGCCCAGTCTCCTGCGGAGCCGCTATTCCCCATGGTCCTTTTGGAGTTCCCAGCATCCACTAGGACGTCAGAGAACAGCTCTATTTTTATGTACAGAAGTCACCTTGTCCAATCCAAACACATCTTTCAATCTAATATGTAAATGCTTTTAACCGTTAATGATGCAATAAAATGGAAGAAGAAAGTGTTTAAAAATGCAATACAAATTGAATGTATGGAAACGTGCAAACATGTATTTTTATTTAAACCCATTTAGAAATGCACCTGAAATTGAAGTCTAATAGAGACCTAACAGAAATCACACATATGTAACTAAAGTACCAGCCGGCTTTAACATGAGTGACATATTAAGATTAAAAATGTGTATCCTGTAAATCCATCTCCTTGAATACTACCCACACTAAATAAATAAATATAGAATTTATAATTGTTACTTTGTCCAAAGAGCAGGGTATCTTTCTCCTGCTGTGCAGCTACAGGCAGAGTGGCTCTGGTAGTGTATCCCACCACCGTGCGTTGTTCCTGGGTGCTGACCCTCAGCGGCGGCGGTGCACTGTCCCTTAGCGGCAGCGGGCGCGGAGCACTGTCCCTTAGCAGCGGCGGAGCACTGTCCTTCAGCGGCGGCGGGCGCCGGGCTGGATCTGTGTAAAGTTTCTCCTCCACACGTGAGCAGAGCAGCAGCAGCAGGTGACAGGGGAGGAGGGGTCAAGCCGGGTGCGGGTGCGCGCAGCGGCGCGGTCAATGCAATCAATTAAAAATGACAGGGGGGGCACGTGCCTTGGTGCCCCCCCCCCCCCCTAAATCCGCCACTGGGCATGCCCAGCGCTCTGTGAGCTGCTGGCGTGCCCCCAGCGGCGGATTATGAGTCTGGGGGGGGCAGGGCACTTGAGACAGGAACCCTATCTCATTGCTGTGCCTGCTGTGGGTTTGTAGGCGTGGCCTAATCGCGGGACTCGTGGCCACGCCCCCCTATGATAATTCCGGTATTTTTTTTTAAATGGGATTTTGGCCCCTCAGCTAGGGGTAAATCCAGAGGGGGTGGTTGCTCCCCCTTACACACCCGCACAGGCAGAAGACAACAGGGAGGCTGTAGCACAATGCTGCTGCTGTTGCTGGCAGGACGGGGGAGCTTCACAGCTGGGACAGAGCTACTCCAGCCGGGGGGGGGCCCTAAAACTGTGAGGCCCGGGGCCCACCCTTATTCCGTACCCCCTTATGCCCCCTCTCCCTCTGTCTCCACTAAATAGACGCTGTGCGCATGCTAAGCAGAACAGCGAGTACAGAAGCTTCCCAACTGCGCCCCCTCCCCCCACCGCGGGACACTGCGGCACGCGGGTGGGACAGTAGGACAGACCCAAAAAAATGGGACTGTCCCGCGAAACTCGGGACAGTTGGGAGGTATGGGGGGGGTGTGAGGGGGTATGCCATACAGACAGACGTGCACCGGCTCACTGTGTACTGGACCCCCCACATCAGCATACTCAGCAGGGTCACTTTCTAGCACACTCCAAGCTTCTTAGCTGCAGTTTTGTGGGGCACCTGCCGCTGTGCAGGTTCCGTACTGCCTCTATTATCTCCATCCCCGGCAACCCCACCGCTAGCTGCAGCGCTGCCGCCCGCAGTTAGGTGCGCCCAGCTCCTTCACACACTTTAGCCGGCGGGTAGCGCTGCAGAAGTCCGCGCTGCTAACAGACTCCGACCCCCTCCTCCCTCCAGCCGCAGCGTCTCCTGGGGGCTAACCAGTCACTCCCAGTCTCCCCTTACCACAGTGCCCGGCAGCTGTGCGAGGTCCGCGGTGTGTGACTGGGGAGTGGGGGGGAGGGATGCAGATGGGCAGAGGAAGCAGGACTCCAGCCTGAGAGAGTCAACCATGTCAAGTCTCCACCAGCAGCAGATCCAAACAGGCTGGAGTGGAACAGCAGCAGCCAGCAGCAGTGACTCCGGTAAGACACATCTGTCTGTCACCACTGTTTTGTCCCTAATACCAATCTCTCCCGTGCCCTGTGTTCTGTCATGTCCATGTCACCCTTATCCTGGCCCTGTCACCCTTATCCTGGCCCTGTCACCCCTATCCTGGCCCTGTCACCCCTATCCTGGCCCTGTCAACCAAATACTGGTCCTGCCGTCCCTACCCTGGCCCCGTCGCACCTGTCCTGGTCCCGTCACCCCTGTCCTGGCCCCGTCACCCCTGTCCTGGCCCTGTTACTGCATACCCTCCAACTACCTTTTTGGCAGCTACAGTACCCACAGCGTCTCCAGACCCCTCCCCATTGCACCACATGCGACACTCCACCCCTCCCCCACACGCTGTGCCTCCAGACCCCCTACACCACCCGCGGCTCCCACTCCCCCGCCACCCACAGCACCTCCAGACCCCCTCCACCATCCAACCCCCATATATGTCTCTCCCTACACCTGCCCCCCTCCACCCACAGCATCTGCAGACACCCTCCTCCATTCGCAGTCCCCCCCTCACCCACCCATGGCACCTCCGCACCTGCCCCTCCACCACCTGCAGCGCCTCTGGACCCCTTCCCCATCCGCCGCACCTGCCTCTCCCCCACCGCTGTGCATCCGGACCCCCTACCCCAACCCCGGCACTCCCTACACCTTCCCATCCCACAGCACCTCCGGAACCCTTCACCCATCCGCAACATCCCTGCACCTGCCCCTCCCCCACCTGCAGTGCCTCCGGACCCCTCCCCCATCTACAGCCCCCACTCTTCTGTCTCTCCCCCCCATGCAGCACGTCCCATCCCTTCCCCATCCGGGCCCCCCCCCCCCGCGCATCTGCCCCCCTCCACCTGCTGCATCTACCGACACCCTCCCCATCCGCAGTACCCCCTGCACCCGCTCATTCTGTACATCGTGCCCTGCAGAGGTGCTGTTCACACCGTCGCAAGGGGCTGCGCCTCCTTCACCATCGCACGCCCTTTCATTGTGCAATATTTAACCACTTACAAAGGAATGCAGGTAATACTCCATATAATACAAATACTGAACCCCATATAGGCATGCAAGGGTTAAAGGGGCGTAGCCCCTTGCAACGGTGTGAAGAGCGCCCGTAGGGCGCGATGAAGCACCTAGTATATATATAACATGTTTCACCAGCTCACAATACTGCATTGAAATGCTGGTCACTAAAGCGGACTCTTGCCCTTTTTGTGTGCAGTTGGAGAAACATATATGCTGCAGCCGTTTGGATTTGCATGCGGAGGGCAACTAAGTAATGATCATATTGATTGATTGATTGATCTCAATAAAAGGATTACTTTACTGATACCTTCCTATGTATCTCTACAGGTCCACCAAATAGCTGGGACTGAGAAACAATATTCAGACAAGGCAGGTGTAATAGCAAATATATTTCACTTGTCTTGTCTGAATATTGATTCTGAGTGCCGCTGCGATGTTACACCCCCCCAAAAAAAATCCCCCTGGCCCCCTCTCTTTCCTCTGCAGAAACTGACCTCCGCTACAGACCTGTGGCACGGGAGGCTGTGGCATTGATTGGGGAGGCGGCACATGTGGAGAGAGTGCCGGCAGGAGGAGAGAGCACAGGCAGGCGGAGTGGGAGGATACACGGACGGAATGACATCATCATGTCACATCGTGGGGCGAGTCCGGGAGGGTGATTCATGTGCGGCTGCCGGCTAAGAAAGAAAGCACACTCCAGTCCACTGTCACTTATAAGACCGGGCAGCAGGAGAGGGGTACAGGAATGTGCAGTGAAACTGTGCTGCAGGCGTGGTGTGTGGGGGGTGCCTGACATTAGAGATTGCCTGTGCGCACCAAGCACCCCCCGTGCGCACGCCTATGGTTTTGCCCAACTGCTAAAAAATGTCCTGCTGCGATCAACTTGGAATTACCCCCAATGTTTTTGCTAGTGTGCATGTGCCGCCATGGTACTTGTAGTGTAGGTTAGGACCGGTAGCAGAGGTGTGAAGAGAGAAATGCAGGCATGTCAGGGCGTGTCACAGTCAGCGACTGAGTTTTCTTACACAGTGATACTGGTCCTGGCGTCTTACTTGGGCTGTGCATTCTGAACAACCATAGGATTGCCAGATGAGGTGCCTTTGTACACAGGCGGGCGGCGGATCTGAGAAGTCGGTGGTGGGTGTCTCCGTACAAAGGTCTGTGCCGGCGACACTTGCATATCTTGTCACATCCGCTGCGTACAAAGATGTAACAATCGGCACAATTAGCACCTACCTCTGTATCAGGACAATAGTGTTTATGATCCCTACTACAACCTTTCTTATTGGTCCATTCACC